>NW_027284963.1:0-300000 GCF_040894005.1 Engystomops pustulosus
GCTCAGGAGGCGATGAGTGAAACCGCACTAGGACCGCGTTCACACTGCTCTGAGTGCTAGCGATCTTATCTAGGGCTCCAAACAGTCCTTACGTCATGCAGTACGGGTGCCATGACTGCCCTGGGGCTTGGACCCTTGTGCACAGACATGTTCATACTAATTCCCTGAGAGGAAGGAGAGGAGCGGCTCCAGAACCAGATCTAGAACTGAAGATGGAGGGCGACTGGAGTCCAGGCAAATGTCATAGGAATTAGCTGACAGGGAGCACACATGTCACATAACATGACCTTAGCTGGACAGGGCGTGACCCCCGGCATGACCCCTAGCGTGACCCCCGGCTGATACTTAAATGGCCAACAGTAGTCAAGATGGCGCCCGAAACCAGTGCCTAATCCTGACTGCCGCTTATTTTCCGTGTCAGGTCCGCACCATTTCCTGTTGGATATTTGTGGCCTCCCATAGAAGTCCATTACCCGATGACCGTAACCGGCCAATCACCTCCCAGAACGCCACGTGCGGCATCACTACGGCTGCGCTCACACATGGCGTTTTCAGATTGTAAAAACGCATGCTTTTTTTTTGTTTGGTTTTCCAAATTTGCGCAATTACAAACAAATTAAAAACGTATGTATTTTTTTATTATCTGAAAAACGTACCGACTAAAAATGGCCCAAAAACGCCCCTAAGAAGTGGTGACACACGTACGGCGTTTTCAGATTGTAAAAAAACCCACGTGTTTAACCAATTAACTTAATTCAATCTGGTCAGAAAACATATGCATTTTTCCAAACTAATAACACCGTGTGTCGCCCCTCGCGTTATGTTTGCGTCTTACACGTGCGTTTTCAAACAGCTGAAGGAGATTTACCCAATCACACTGCGGTTACCATTGGGTAAATGCAATGTTTGTAATTGGGCAAATCTCCTCTTCAACCCCCCCCCCCCCCCCCCCAAATTATGAGAACCCACGGCTCCCTGGGGCCCCGGCATCGGGAAATTCACCGGATCCGCCGACCCATGTGTGATAAGCAGGACACGAGATAAAGGTCCTGTCAGGCCCTACACGGGTCCTATACAGAGGGTCTCCCCCAGTGCGCAGGCCCTGCCCCCCCTGGGACAGATGACACAAGGAAACACGGGGTTAATAAATAGAAGTTTATTACACAATAAATATATATAATATACACACGGTAAGTCTCAGGTCACCGCCGATCGCGGCCAAAGTGGAAGTGCAGGTGGGTCTGCGGCAGGGGCAGGCGGGTGCCGCGCCATTCCCGTCCCTTCATCTCTCGCGCCATCTGGCAGAGCGCACACACCAGGCAGCAGCAGACGGCGCAGTAATCGTTCAGGAGGTCTCCCTAAAGACACAGGACACAGGGGGTCACATCAGTGCGGGGGGGGGGGGGGGGCGGTCACATCAGTGGGGGTCATACAGGTCTTCCACGGCCTCCGTCCATCTAAAAGCAACTCTCACCAGAGCCCCTCTGTGCGGCACAGGCGCCCTGGTAACACCCTCCAGCAATGTAAAACACCGGTGGCTTGTTCCCGATCGCAGGAGTTTCCATAGACAAAGCGGTGCGTGTGGCACCGGCCTCAGGCTTGTTACCTCATGGGTGATGGGGACCTCCTGGTGTCACGCTCAGGACCGTCTTCTTTACCGAAACATGCACATAAGCTGGACGTGCTCCTCCATCGGAACGTAATCTATGCGCGGCCCCTCATCTGTATACAGGCTCCGCACCGCGCACTTTCCCTCTCACTGGAAGTTCCTGCGCATGCACGAGATTAGCAGGGGACCGCGTGGCGTCTGCAGCGCTTTCCTCCGGCGCGGAGCCTGTATATAGATCCAACAGAGCCCGGAGACGCTCGCAGCTGCGTGGGGGGTGGGGAGTGTGACAGCAGGAGGTCCCCATCACCCGTGAGCCCAAGTCTGGGGACAGTCCCCACCCAATAATTTGGTGGTAATGTCCTTTACATTAAGAACAAGTGGAAGTAAAGGGATAAATTGTGAGCTGCAGTTACCAGTTGTGGCCACTACACAGGGAGCGGCGCTGTGCACCTGGCACCACAGGGGTGAATGATGCAGGTCAGCCCCTCCCCCATGTGTGGATAGCCACAAGTACTCACAGACAGGTAGGTCCCAGGCCCCCCACATGGTTGTGTGCACACATAGGAGGGGCTCCGGCGGGGGCTCTGGGCGGGGTAACCCTTGGGGTCCCCGGACTGGTCTGATCCCTGTGCACTAATACTGATGTCTCTGCCTTCAGCTGTAGGTGGTCACTCACCGGTATCTTGTATCGCTCCCGTATACCGGTCCGAAGAGAAAACATGGCCCCCGGCAGCATCCCGAAGCAGCACATCTCCCCGAAGAGCGCGGACAAGTAACAAGGCAGAAGGAAGGGGCAGAGAGAGCCAAAGATACCTGCAACACGGGGGAAGAGGAGTCACTGGGGGTACGAGGACACCTCCACTAACAGGACAAGTAACAAGGCAGAAGGAAGGGGCAGAGAGAGCCAAAGATACCTGCGACACGGGGAGGAGGAGTCACCGGGGGTACGAGGACACCTCCACTAACAGGACAAGTAACAAGGCAGAAGGAAGGGGCAAAGATACCTGCGACACGGGGGAGGAGGAGTCACCGGAGGTACGAGGACACCTCCACTAACAGGACAAGTAACAAGGCAGAAGGAAGGGGCAGAGAGAGCCAAAGATACCTGCGACACCTGGGAGGAGGAGTCACCGGGGGTACGAGGACACCACCACTAACAGGACAAGTAACAAGGCAGAAGGAAGGGGCAGAGAGAGCCAAAGATACCTGCGACACAGGGGAGGAGGAGTCACCGGGGGTACGAGGACACCTCCACTAACAGGACAAGTAACAAGGCAGAAGGAAGGGGCAGAGAGAGCCAAAGATACCTGCGACACCGGGGAGGAGGAGTCACCGGGGGTACGAGGACACCTCCACTAACAGGACAAGTAACAAGACAGAAGGAAGGGGCAGAGAGAGCCAAAGATACCTGCGACACGGGGGAAAGAGGAGTCACTGGGGGTACGAGGACACCTCCACTAACAGGACAAGTAACAAGGCAGAAGGAAGGGGCAGAGAGAGCCAAAGATACCTGCGACACGGGGGAAAGAGGAGTCACTGGGGGTACGAGGACACCTCCACTAACAGGACAAGTAACAAGGCAGAAGGAAGGGGCAGAGAGCCAAAGATACCTGCGACACGGGGGAGGAGGAGGAGTCACCGGGGGTACGAGGACACCTCCACTAACAAGGCAGAAGGAAGGGGCAGAGAGAGCCAAAGATACCTGCGACACGGGGGAAAGAGGAGTCACCGGGGGTACGAGGACACCTCCACTAACAGGACAAGTAACAAGGCAGAAGGAAGGGGCAGAAAGAGCCAAAGATACCTGCGACACGGGGGAGGAGGAGTCACTGGGGGTACGAGGACACCTCCACTAACAGGACAAGTAACAAGGCAGAAGGAAGGGGCAGAGAGAGCCAAAGATACCTGCGACACGGGGGAGGAGGAGTCACCGGGGGTACGAGGACACCTCCACTAACAGGACAAGTAACAAGGCAGAAGGAAGGGGCAGAGAGAGCCAAAGATACCTGCGACACGGGGGAGGAGGAGTCACCGGGGGTACGAGGACACCTCCACTAACAGGACAAGTAACAAGGCAGAAGGAAGGGGCAGAGAGAGCCAAAGATACCTGCGACACGGGGGAGGAGGAGTCACCGGGGGTACGAGGACACCTCACCGGGGAGGAGGAGTCACCGGGGGTACGAGGACACCTCCACTAACAGGACAAGTAACAAGGCAGAAGGAAGGGGCAAAGATACCTGCGACACGGGGGAGGAGGAGTCACCGGGGGTACGAGGACACCTCCACTAACAGGACAAGTAACAAGGCAGAAGGAAGGGGCAGAGAGAGCCAAAGATACCTGCGACACGGGGGAGGAGGAGTCACCGGGGGTACGAGGACACCTCCACTAACAGGACAAGTAACAAGGCAGAAGGAAGGGGCAGAGAGAGCCAAAGATACCTGCGACACCGGGGAGAGGAGTCACCGGGGGTACGAGGACACCTCCACTAACAGGACAAGTAACAAGGCAGAAGGAAGGGGCAGAGAGAGCCAAAGATACCTGCGACACGGGGGAGGAGGAGTCACCGGGGGTACGAGGACACCTCCACTAACAGGACAAGTAACAAGGCAGAAGGAAGGGGCAGAGAGAGCCAAAGATACCTGCAACACGGGGGAGGAGGAGTCACCGGGGGTACGAGGACACCTCCACTAATAGGACAAGTAACAAGGCAGAAGGAAGGGGCAGAGAGAGCCAAAGATACCTGCGACACGGGGGCGGAGGAGTCACCGGGGGTACGAGGACACCTCCACTAACAGGACAAGTAACAAGGCAGAAGGAAGGGGCAGAGAGAGCCAAAGATACCTGCGACACCGGGGAGGAGGAGTCACCGGGGGTACGAGGACACCTCACCGGGGAGGAGGAGTCACCGGGGGTACGAGGACACCTCCACTAACAGGACAAGTAACAAGGCAGAAGGAAGGGGCAGAGAGAGCCAAAGATACCTGCGACACGGGGGAGGAGGAGTCACCGGGGGTACGAGGACACCTCCACTAACAGGACAACTACTTACAGATGGGGAAGTCGTCACAACACTGCAAGAGTCCCGTGCTCCACGATATGGGTCCAAACGCCATGGGGCCACCCATCAGTGCCATGGGCCCTACACAAGGTCCAAACGGGGCACCCATCGGGTTACTCGGAGCCGTCTGGACATTCAGGACAACTTGGGGCTGTGGTTGGGGCAGAGGCTGCGGCTGAGCGATAACTGCAGAGATAAGGTCATTGGGGGGTTATGGGGTCAGAGATAAGGTCATTGGGGGGTTATGGGGTTACAGATACAAGGTCAGCATAGCAGGTCCATGACATGTACAAGCAGCAGAGGACCTGCACGAGTCCCGCACCCCCATCATACAGACCCCAGGAAACCCCTAGCGGTGATTATATACATAGTGCCGGAGGACGTGTATGGAAGATTCCCGCTGCTAGGACCTCTGCTTGCTGACAGATTGGAACCAGGGACACAAGAGGAGAAGGTGAAATATTCAGACATATAAGAAACTGGACTAGCAGGGACCTACCTGGAGTGACGGCGAGTGCCCGGGGCACTACAGGGGTCAGTGTAGCCATCTGCAGGGGCATCGCCAGCGGGAGGGGGGCAGCAGCCGGCACCTGGACGGGCACCGAGGGTGGGATCTGCAACACTGGCACCTGCATCGTCATGTAGTCATCAGCTCCCATCTGTTACAGAGGACAGGTAACACGTCACATGTGCTACATAGCACCCCTGCACCGGTCCTGGCTGTGTGTGACCCACCGTAGCCCCTCCCTGCAGTATACATGACCTGCACCGGTCCTGGCTGTGTGTGACCCACCGTAGCCCCTCCCTGCAGTATACATGACCTGCACCGGTCCTGGCTGTGTGTGACCCACCATACCCCCTCCCTGCAGTATACATGACCTGCCCCAGTCCTGGCTGTGTGTGACCCACCGTACCCCCTCCCTGCAGTATACATGACCTGCACCAGTCCTGGCTGTGTGTGACCCACCGTACCCCCTCCCTGCAGTATACATGACCTGCCACAGTCCTGGCTGTGTGACCCACCGTACCCCCTCCCTGCAGTATACATGACCTGCACCAGTCCTGGCTGTGTGTGACCCACCGTACCCCCTCCCTGCAGTATACATGACCTGCACCGGTCCTGGCTGTGCGTGACCCACCATACCCCCTCCCTGCAGTATACATGACCCACCATACCCCCTCCCTGCAGTATACATGACCCACCATACCCCCTCCCTGCAGTATACATGACCCACCATACCCCCTCCCTGCAGTATACATGACCCACCATACCCCCTCCCTGCAGTATACATGACCCACCATACCCCCTCCCTGCAGTATACATGACCCACCATACCCCCTCCCTGCAGTATACATGACCCACCATACCCCCTCCCTGCAGTATACATGACCCACCATACCCCCTCCCTGCAGTATACATGACCCACCATACCCCCTCCCTGCAGTATACATGACCCACCATACCCCCTCCCTGCAGTATACATGACCCACCATACCCCCTCCCTGCAGTATACATGACCCACCATACCCCCTCCCTGCAGTATACATGACCCACCATACCCCCTCCCTGCAGTATACATGACCCACCATACCCCCTCCCTGCAGTATACATGACCCACCATACCCCCTCCCTGCAGTATACATGACCCACCATACCCCCTCCCTGCAGTATACATGACCCACCATACCCCCTCCCTGCAGTATACATGACCCACCATACCCCCTCCCTGCAGTATACATGACCCACCATACCCCCTCCCTGCAGTATACATGACCCACCATACCCCCTCCCTGCAGTATACATGACCCACCATACCCCCTCCCTGCAGTATACATGACCCACCATACCCCCTCCCTGCAGTATACATGACCCACCATACCCCCTCCCTGCAGTATACATGACCCACCATACCCCCTCCCTGCAGTATACATGACCTGCACCGGTCCTGGCTGTGTGTGACCCACCATACCCCCTCCCTGCAGTATACATGACCTGCACCAGTCCTGGCTGTGTGACCCACCATACCCCCTCCCTGCAGTATACATGACCTGCACCAGTCCTGGCTGTGTGTGACCCACCATACCCCCTCCCTGCAGTATACATGACCCACCATACCCCCTCCCTGCAGTATACATGACCTGCACCGGTCCTGGCTGTGTGTGACCCACCATACCCCCTCCCTGCAGTATACATGACCTGCCCCAGTCCTGGCTGTGTGTGACCCACCATACCCCCTCCCTGCAGTATACATGACCTGCACCAGTCCTGGCCGTGTGTGACCCACCATACCCCCTCCCTGCAGTATACATGACCTGCACCGGTCCTGGCTGTGTGTGACCCACCATACCCCCTCCCTGCAGTATACATGACCTGCACCAGTCCTGGCCGTGTGTGACCCACCATACCCCCTCCCTGCAGTATACATGACCTGCACCGGTCCTGGCTGTGTGTGACCCACCATACCCCCTCCCTGCAGTATACATGACCTGCACCGGTCCTGGCTGTGTGTGACCCACCATACCCCCTCCCTGCAGTATACATGACCTGCACCAGTCCTGGCTGTGTGTGACCCACCATACCCCCTCCCTGCAGTATACATGACCTGCACCAGTCCTGGCTGTGTGACCCACCATACCCCCTCCCTGCAGTATACATGACCCACCATACCCCCTCCCTGCAGTATACATGACCCACCATACCCCCTCCCTGCAGTATACATGACCTGCACCAGTCCTGGCTGTGTGTGACCCACCATACCCCCTCCCTGCAGTATACATGACCTGCACCAGTCCTGGCTGTGTGACCCACCATACCCCCTCCCTGCAGTATACATGACCTGCCCCAGTCCTGGCTGTGTGACCCACCATACCCCCTCCCTGCAGTATACATGACCTGCACCAGTCCTGGCTGTGTGTGACCCACCATACCCCCTCCCTGCAGTATACATGACCTGCACCAGTCCTGGCTGTGTGTGACCCACCATACCCCCTCCCTGCAGTATACATGACCTGCCCCAGTCCTGGCCGTGTGTGACCCACCATACCCCCTCCCTGCAGTATACATGACCCACCATACCCCCTCCCTGCAGTATACATGACCCACCATACCCCCTCCCTGCAGTATACATGACCCACCATACCCCCTCCCTGCAGTATACATGACCTGCACCAGTCCTGGCTGTGTGTGACCCACCATACCCCCTCCCTGCAGTATACATGACCTGCACCGGTCCTGGCTGTGTGTGACCCACCATACCCCCTCCCTGCAGTATACATGACCTGCACCAGTCCTGGCTGTGTGTGACCCACCATACCCCCTCCCTGCAGTATACATGACCTGCACCAGTCCTGGCTGTGTGTGACCCACCATACCCCCTCCCTGCAGTATACATGACCTGCACCGGTCCTGGCTGTGTGTGACCCACCATACCCCCTCCCTGCAGTATACATGACCTGCACCGGTCCTGGCTGTGTGTGACCCACCATACCCCCTCCCTGCAGTATACATGACCCACCATACCCCCTCCCTGCAGTATACATGACCCACCATACCCCCTCCCTGCAGTATACATGACCCACCATACCCCCTCCCTGCAGTATACATGACCCACCATACCCCCTCCCTGCAGTATACATGACCCACCATACCCCCTCCCTGCAGTATACATGACCCACCATACCACCTCCCTGCAGTATACATGACCCACCATACCCCCTCCCTGCAGTATACATGACCCACCATACCCCCTCCCTGCAGTATACATGACCCACCATACCACCTCCCTGCAGTATACATGACCCACCATACCCCCTCCCTGCAGTATACATGACCCACCATACCCCCTCCCTGCTGTATACATGACCCACCATACCCCCTCCCTGCAGTATACATGACCCACCATACCCCCTCCCTGCAGTATACATGACCCACCATACCCCCTCCCTGCAGTATACATGACCTGCCCCGGTCCTGGCTGTGTGTGACCCACCATACCCCCTCCCTGCAGTATACATGACCTGCCCCAGTCCTGGACGTGTGTGACCCACCATACCCCCTCCCTGCAGTATACATGACCTGCCCCAGTTCTGACTGTGTGTGACCCACCATACCCCCTCCCTGCAGTATACATGACCTGCACCAGTCCTGGCTGTGTGTGACCCACCATACCCCCTCCCTGCAGTATACATGACCTGCACCAGTCCTGGCTGTGTGTGACCCACCATACCCCCTCCCTGCAGTATACATGACCTGCACCAGTCCTGGCTGTGTGTGACCCACAATACCCCCTCCCTGCAGTATACATGACCTGCACCGGTCCTGGCTGTGTGACCCACCATACCCCCTCCCTGCAGTATACATGACCTGCACCGGTCCTGGCTGTGTGACCCACCATACCCCCTCCCTGCAGTATACATGACCCACCATAGCCCCTCCCTGCAGTATACATGACCTGCGCCGGTCCTGGCTGTGTGTGACCCACCATACCCCCTCCCTGCAGTATACATGACCTGCCCCAGTCCTGACTGTGTGTGACCCACCATACCCCCTCCCTGCAGTATACATGACCTGCACCGGTCCTGGCTGTGTGTGACCCACCATACCCCCTCCCTGCAGTATACATGACCCACCATACCCCCTCCCTGCAGTATACATGACCCACCATACCCCCTCCCTGCAGTATACATGACCCACCATACCCCCTCCCTGCAGTATACATGACCTGCACCAGTCCTGGCCGTGTGTGACCCACCATACCCCCTCCCTGCAGTATACATGACCTGCACCAGTCCTGGCCGTGTGTGACCCACCATACCCCCTCCCTGCAGTATACATGACCTGCACCAGTCCTGGCCGTGTGTGACCCACCATACCCCCTCCCTGCAGTATACATGACCTGCACCAGTCCTGGCCGTGTGTGACCCACCATACCCCCTCCCTGCAGTATACATGACCTGCCACAGTCCTGGCTGTGTGTGACCCACCATAGCCCCTCCCTGCAGTATACATGACCTGCACCAGTCCTGGCTGTGTGTGACCCACCATACCCCCTCCCTGCAGTATACATGACCTGCACCAGTCCTGGCTGTGTGTGACCCACCATACCCCCTCCCTGCAGTATACATGACCTGCACCAGTCCTGGCTGTGTGTGACCCACCATACCCCCTCCCTGCAGTATACATGACCTGCACCGGTCCTGGCTGTGTGTGACCCACCATACCCCCTCCCTGCAGTATACATGACCTGCCCCAGTCCTGGCTGTGTGTGACCCACCATACCCCCTCCCTGCAGTATACATGACCCACCATAGCCCCTCCCTGCAGTATACATGACCTGCACCAGTCCTGGCCGTGTGTGACCCACCATACCCCCTCCCTGCAGTATACATGACCTGCACCAGTCCTGGCCGTGTGTGACCCACCATACCCCCTCCCTGCAGTATACATGACCCACCATACCCCCTCCCTGCAGTATACATGACCCACCATACCCCCTCCCTGCAGTATACATGACCCACCATACCCCCTCCCTGCAGTATACATGACCCACCATACCCCCTCCCTGCAGTATACATGACCCACCATACCCCCTCCCTGCAGTATACATGACCCACCATACCCCCTCCCTGCAGTATACATGACCCACCATACCCCCTCCCTGCAGTATACATGACCCACCATACCCCCTCCCTGCAGTATACATGACCCACCATACCCCCTCCCTGCAGTATACATGACCTGCACCGGTCCTGGCTGTGTGTGACCCACCATACCCCCTCCCTGCAGTATACATGACCTGCCCCAGTCCTGGCCGTGTGTGACCCACCATACCCCCTCCCTGCAGTATACATGACCCACCATACCCCCTCCCTGCAGTATACATGACCTGCACCGGTCCTGGCTGTGTGTGACCCACCATACCCCCTCCCTGCAGTATACATGACCTGCACCGGTCCTGGCTGTGTGTGACCCACCATACCCCCTCCCTGCAGTATACATGACCTGCACCGGTCCTGGCTGTGTGTGACCCACCATACCCCCTCCCTGCAGTATACATGACCTGCACCAGTCCTGGCTGTGTGTGACCCACCATACCCCCTCCCTGCAGTATACATGACCTGCACCAGTCCTGGCTGTGTGTGACCCACCATACCCCCTCCCTGCAGTATACATGACCTGCACCAGTCCTGGCCGTGTGTGACCCACCATACCCCCTCCCTGCAGTATACATGACCTGCACCGGTCCTGGCCGTGTGTGACCCACCATACCCCCTCCCTGCAGTATACATGACCTGCCCCAGTCCTGACTGTGTGTGACCCACCATACCCCCTCCCTGCAGTATACATGACCTGCACCGGTCCTGGCTGTGTGACCCACCATACCCCCTCCCTGCAGTATACATGACCTGCCCCAGTCCTGGCTGTGTGTGACCCACCATACCCCCTCCCTGCAGTATACATGACCTGCACCGGTCCTGGCTGTGTGTGACCCACCATACCCCCTCCCTGCAGTATACATGACCCACCATACCCCCTCCCTGCAGTATACATGACCCACCATACCCCCTCCCTGCAGTATACATGACCCACCATACCCCCTCCCTGCAGTATACATGACCCACCATACCCCCTCCCTGCAGTATACATGACCTGCCCCAGTCCTGGCCGTGTGTGACCCACCATACCCCCTCCCTGCAGTATACATGACCTGCCCCAGTCCTGGCCGTGTGTGACCCACCATACCCCCTCCCTGCAGTATACATGACCTGCACCGGTCCTGGCTGTGTGTGACCCACCATACCCCCTCCCTGCAGTATACATGACCTGCACCAGTCCTGGCTGTGTGACCCACCATACCCCCTCCCTGCAGTATACATGACCTGCACCAGTCCTGGCTGTGTGTGACCCACCATAGCCCCTCCCTGCAGTATACATGACCTGCACCGGTCCTGGCTGTGTGTGACCCACCATACCCCCTCCCTGCAGTATACATGACCTGCACCAGTCCTGGCTGTGTGACCCACCATACCCCCTCCCTGCAGTATACATGACCTGCACCGGTCCTGGCTGTGTGTGACCCACCATACCCCCTCCCTGCAGTATACATGACCTGCACCAGTCCTGGCTGTGTGTGACCCACCATACCCCCTCCCTGCAGTATACATGACCTGCACCAGTCCTGGCTGTGTGACCCACCATACCCCCTCCCTGCAGTATACATGACCTGCACCAGTCCTGGCTGTGTGTGACCCACCATACCCCCTCCCTGCAGTATACATGACCTGCACCAGTCCTGGCTGTGTGACCCACCATACCCCCTCCCTGCAGTATACATGACCTGCACCAGTCCTGGCTGTGTGACCCACCATACCCCCTCCCTGCAGTATACATGACCTGCACCGGTCCTGGCTGTGTGTGACCCACCATACCCCCTCCCTGCAGTATACATGACCTGCACCGGTCCTGGCTGTGTGTGACCCACCATACCCCCTCCCTGCAGTATACATGACCTGCACCAGTCCTGGCTGTGTGACCCACCATACCCCCTCCCTGCAGTATACATGACCTGCACCAGTCCTGGCTGTGTGTGACCCACCATACCCCCTCCCTGCAGTATACATGACCTGCACCAGTCCTGGCTGTGTGTGACCCACCATACCCCCTCCCTGCAGTATACATGACCTGCACCAGTCCTGGCTGTGTGACCCACCATACCCCCTCCCTGCAGTATACATGACCTGCTCCAGTCCTGGCTGTGTGTGACCCACCATACCCCCTCCCTGCAGTATACATGACCTGCACCAGTCCTGGCTGTGTGTGACCCACCATACCCCCTCCCTGCAGTATACATGACCTGCACCAGTCCTGGCTGTGTGTGACCCACCATACCCCCTCCCTGCAGTATACATGACCTGCGCCGGTCCTGGCTGTGCGTGACCCACCATACCCCCTCCCTGCAGTATACATGACCTGCACCGGTCCTGGCTGTGTGTGACCCACCATACCCCCTCCCTGCAGTATACATGACCTGCACCAGTCCTGGCTGTGTGACCCACCATACCCCCTCCCTGCAGTATACATGACCTGCACCAGTCCTGGCTGTGTGACCCACCATACCCCCTCCCTGCAGTATACATGACCTGCACCAGTCCTGGCTGTGTGTGACCCACCATACCCCCTCCCTGCAGTATACATGACCTGCACCAGTCCTGGCTGTGTGTGACCCACCATACCCCCTCCCTGCAGTATACATGACCTGCCCCAGTCCTGGCTGTGTGTGACCCACCGTAGCCCCTCCCTGCAGTATACATGACCTGCACCGGTCCTGGCTGTGTGTGACCCACCATACCCCCTCCCTGCAGTATACATGACCTGCACCGGTCCTGGCTGTGTGTGACCCACCATACCCCCTCCCTGCAGTATACATGACCTGCCCCAGTCCTGGCTGTGTGTGACCCACCATACCCCCTCCCTGCAGTATACATGACCTGCACCAGTCCTGGCTGTGTGTGACCCACCATACCCCCTCCCTGCAGTATACATGACCTGCCCCAGTCCTGGCTGTGTGTGACCCACCGTAGCCCCTCCCTGCAGTATACATGACCTGCACCGGTCCTGGCTGTGTGTGACCCACCATACCCCCTCCCTGCAGTATACATGACCTGCACCGGTCCTGGCTGTGTGTGACCCACCATACCCCCTCCCTGCAGTATACATGACCTGCCCCAGTCCTGGCTGTGTGTGACCCACCATACCCCCTCCCTGCAGTATACATGACCTGCACCGGTCCTGGCTGTGTGTGACCCACCATACCCCCTCCCTGCAGTATACATGACCTGCACCGGTCCTGGCTGTGTGTGACCCACCATACCCCCTCCCTGCAGTATACATGACCTGCCCCAGTCCTGGCTGTGTGTGACCCACCGTACCCCCTCCCTGCAGTATACATGACCTGCACCGGTCCTGGCTGTGTGTGACCCACCATACCCCCTCCCTGCAGTATACATGACCTGCCCCAGTCCTGGCTGTGTGACCCACCATACCCCCTCCCTGCAGTATACATGACCTGCACCAGTCCTGGCCGTGTGTGACCCACCATACCCCCTCCCTGCAGTATACATGACCTGCACCGGTCCTGGCTGTGTGACCCACCATACCCCCTCCCTGCAGTATACATGACCTGCACCGGTCCTGGCTGTGTGACCCACCATACCCCCTCCCTGCAGTATACATGACCTGCACCAGTCCTGGCTGTGTGTGACCCACCATACCCCCTCCCTGCAGTATACATGACCTGCACCAGTCCTGGCTGTGTGTGACCCACCATACCCCCTCCCTGCAGTATACATGACCTGCCCCAGTCCTGGCTGTGTGACCCACCATACCCCCTCCCTGCAGTATACATGACCTGCACCAGTCCTGGCTGTGTGTGACCCACCATACCCCCTCCCTGCAGTATACATGACCTGCCCCAGTCCTGGCTGTGTGACCCACCATACCCCCTCCCTGCAGTATACATGACCTGCACCGGTCCTGGCTGTGTGTGACCCACCATACCCCCTCCCTGCAGTATACATGACCTGCACCGGTCCTGGCTGTGTGTGACCCACCATACCCCCTCCCTGCAGTATACATGACCTGCACCGGTCCTGGCTGTGTGTGACCCACCATACCCCCTCCCTGCAGTATACATGACCTGCACCGGTCCTGGCTGTGTGTGACCCACCATACCCCCTCCCTGCAGTATACATGACCCACCATACCCCCTCCCTGCAGTATACATGACCTGCACCGGTCCTGGCTGTGTGTGACCCACCATACCCCCTCCCTGCAGTATACATGACCTGCACCGGTCCTGGCTGTGTGTGACCCACCGTAGCCCCTCCCTGCAGCTCCTCCTGATATACATAGGTGTCATTAATCAGAGGTAATTACCCACAGACAGCCGCACCCGTCATTCCAGATCAGACCTTGTTCACATACAGACTGGGTGTCCTCGCTGATTGTGTCACATCTTCTCCGCAGCTCGTACGCCTTCCACCTGCACGGGATATTGTAAGGCAGTGACACCTAATTGGGGATTGTGTGTGATCCCTAATGAGCCCCCGGTACTTTACATGTAAACTATACAGAACACATAGGCGATCAGTCTGAGCGCCGCCCCTGTACATCACTAACCGTGAGGCTGCCGCTAGTGCACGGGGCGCGGAGCTCTGCCCAATCACCTGGGAGATGCCTGCGATCAGTCACTAGTGTCTTGTATTGTCTACACCAGGACCCCAAATACTGAGCACAACCCTCCTGGGGAAGGTCACACATTGCGTTAACATTGCATTTAACGTAAACACAGTGTCAACGCAAGGTTAACACAACTGTGGATGTGGTCCTGTACTTGTCTACGTGAGGTCATTGTTATATCTGCCACAATGGGGTCAGGTCACATTTGTAGTGATGTCTTCCAACTGCGGGGGGCGCTGTAACATCAATGTGATGAGCAGAGGCTGTAGTGATGTCTTCCTCCTGCAGGGGGCGCTGTAACATCAATGTGATGAGCAGAGGCTGTAGTGATGTCTTCCTCCTGCAGGGGGAGCTGTAACATCAATGTGATGAGCAGAGGCTGTAGTGATGTCTGCCTCCTGCAGGGGGCGCTGTAACATCAATGTGATAAGCAGAGGCTGTAGTGATGTCTTCCTCCTGCA
Source organism: Engystomops pustulosus (assembly GCF_040894005.1). NCBI lineage: Eukaryota > Metazoa > Chordata > Amphibia > Anura > Leptodactylidae > Engystomops > Engystomops pustulosus. Next base: position 15,367 of record NW_027284963.1, read on the forward strand.
GGGGGCGCTGTAACATCAATGTGATGAGCAGAGGCTGTAGTGATGTCTCCCTCCTGCAGGGGGCGCTGTAACATCAATGTGATGAGCAGAGGCTGTACTGATGTCTCCCTCCTGCAGGGGGCGCTGTAACATCAATGTGATGAGCAGAGGCTGTAGTGATGTCTTCCTCCTGCAGGGGGCGCTGTAACATCCATGTGATGAGCAGAGGCTGTAGTGATGTCTTCCTCCTGCGGGGGGCGCTGTAACATCAATGTGATGAGCAAAGGCTGTAGTGATCTCTTCCTCCTGCAGGGGGCGCTGTAACATAAATGTGATGAGCAGAGGCTGTAGTGATCTCTTCCTCCTGCAGGGGGCGCTGTAACATCAATGTGATGAGCAGAGGCTGTAGTGATGTCTTCCTCCTGCAGTGGACGCTGTAACATCAATGTGATGAGCAGAGGCTGTAGTGATCTCTCCCTCCTGCAGGGGGCGCTGTAACATCAATGTGATGAGCAGAGGCTGTAGTGATGTCTCCCTCCTGCAGGGGGCGCTGTAACATCAATGTGATGAGCAGAGGCTGTAGTGATGTCTCCCTCCTGCAGGGGGAGCTGTAACATCAATGTGATGAGCAGAGGCTGTAGTGATGTCTTCCTCCTGCAGGGGGCGCTGTAACATCCATGTGATGAGCAGAGGCTGTAGTGATGTCTTCCTCCTGCAGGGGGCGCTGTAACATGCATGTGATGAGCAGAGGCTGTAGTGATGTCTCCCTCCTGCAGGGGGCGCTGTAACATCAATGTGATGAGCAGAGGCTGTAGTGATCTCTCCCTCCTGCAGGGGGCGCTGTAACATCAATGTGATGAGCAGAGGCTGTAGTGATGTCTCCCTCCTGCAGGGGGCGCTGTAACATCAATGTGATGAGCAGAGGCTGTAGTGATGCCTTCCACCTGCAGGGGGCGCTGTAACATCAATGTGATGAGCAGAGGCTGTAGTGATGTCTTCCTCCTGCAGGGGGCGCTGTAACATCAATGTGATGAGCAGAGGCTGTAGTGATCTCTTCCTCCTGCAGGGGGTGCTGTAACATCAATGTGATGAGCAGAGGCTGTAGTGATCTCTCCCTCCTGCAGGGGGCGCTGTAACATCAATGTGATGAGCAGAGGCTGTAGTGATATCTCCCTCCTGCAGGGGGCGCTGTAACATCAATGTGATGAGCAGAGGCTGTAGTGATGTCTCCCTCCTGCAGGGGGCGCTGTAACATCAATGTGATGAGCAGAGGCTGTAGTGATCTCTTCCTCCTGCAGGGGGCGCTGTAACATCAATGTGATGAGCAGAGGCTGTAGTGATGTCTCCCTCCTGCAGGGGGCGCTGTAACATCAATGTGATGAGCAGAGGCTGTAGTTATGTCTTCCTCCTGCAGGGGGCGCTGTAACATAAATGTGATGAGCAGAGGCTGTAGTGATCTCTTCCTCCTGCAGGGGGCGCTGTAACATCAATGTGATGAGCAGAGGCTGTAGTGATGTCTCCCTCCTGCAGGGGGCGCTGTAACATCAATGTGATGAGCAGAGGCTGTAGTGATGTCTCCCTCCTGCAGGGGGCGCTGTAACATCAATGTGATGAGCAGAGGCTGTAGTGATCTCTCCCTCCTGCAGGGGGCGCTGTAACATCCATGTGATGAGCAGAGGCTGTAGTGATGTCTTCCTCCTGCAGGGGGCGCTGTAACATCAATGTGATGAGCAGAGGCTGTAGTTATGTCTCCCTCCTGCAGGGGGCGCTGTAACATAAATGTGATGAGCAGAGGCTGTAGTGATCTCTCCCTCCTGCAGGGGGCGCTGTAACATCAATGTGATGAGCAGAGGCTGTAGTGATGTCTCCCTCCTGCAGGGGGCGCTGTAACATCAATGTGATGAGCAGAGGCTGTAGTGATCTCTCCCTCCTGCAGGGGGCGCTGTAACATCCATGTGATGAGCAGAGGCTGTAGTGATCTCTTCCTCCTGCAGGGGGCGCTGTAACATCAATGTGATGAGCAGAGGCTGTAGTGATCTCTCCCTCCTACAGGGGGCGCTGTAACATCAATGTGATGAGCAGAGGCTGTAGTGATGTCTTCCTCCTGCAGGGGGCGCTGTAACATCAATGTGATGAGCAGAGGCTGTAGTGATGTCTTCCTCCTGCAGGGGGCGCTGTAACATCAATATGATGAGCAGAGGCTGTAGTGATCTCTTCCTCCTGCAGGGGGCGCTGTAACATCAATGTGATGAGCAGAGGCTGTAGTGATGTCTTCCTCCTGCAGGGGGCGCTGTAACATCAATGTGATGAGCAGAGGCTGTAGTGATGTCTTCCTCCTGCAGGGGACGCTGTAACATCCATGTGATGAGCAGAGGCTGTAGTGATGTCTGCCTCCTGCAGGGGGCGCTGTAACATCATTGTGATGAGCAGAGGCTGTAGTGATGTCTTCCTCCTGCAGGGTGCGCTGTAACATCCATGTGATGAGCAGAGGCTGTAGTGATGTCTTCCTCCTGCAGGGGGCGCTGTAACATCCATGTGATGAGCAGAGGCTGTAGTGATCTCTTCCTCCTGCAGGGGGCGCTGTAACATCAATGTGATGAGCAGAGGCTGTAGTGATGTCTTCCTCCTGCAGGGGGCGCTGTAACATCAATGTGATGAGCAGAGGCTGTAGTGGTGTCTTCCTCCTGCAGGGGGCGCTGTAACATCAATGTGATGAGCAGAGGCTCTAGTGATGTCTCCCTCCTGCAGGGGGCGCTGTAACATCAATGTGATGAGCAGAGGCTGTAGTGATGTCTCCCTCCTGCGGGGGGCGCTGTAACATCAATGTGATGAGCAGAGGCTGTAGTGATGTCTTCCTCCTGCAGGGGGCGCTGTAACATCAATGTGATGAGCAGAGGCTGTAGTGATCTCTTCCTCCTGCAGGGGGAGCTGTAACATCAATGTGATGAGCAGAGGCTGTAGTGATGTCTTCCTCCTGCAGGGGGCGCTGTAACATCAATGTGATGAGCAGAGGCTGTAGTGATCTCTGCCTCCTGCAGGGGGCGCTGTAACATCAATGTGATGAGCAGAGGCTGTACTGATGTCTCCCTCCTGCAGGGGGCGCTGTAACATCCATGTGATGAGCAGAGGCTGTAGTGATGTCTCCCTCCTGCAGGGGGCGCTGTAACATCAATGTGATGAGCAGAGGCTGTAGTGATGTCTTCCTCCTGCAGGGGGCGCTGTAACATCAATGTGATGAGCAGAGGCTGTAGTGATCTCTCCCTCCTTCAGGGGGCGCTGTAACATCAATGTGATGAGCAGAGGCTGTAGTGATCTCTCCCTCCTGCAGGGGGAGCTGTAACATCAATGTGATGAGCAGAGGCTGTAGTGATCTCTCCCTCCTGCAGGGGGCGCTGTAACATCAATGTGATGAGCAGAGGCTGTAGTGATGTCTGCCTCCTGCAGGGGGCGCTGTAACATCAATGTGATGAGCAGAGGCTGTAGTGATGTCTTCCTCCTGCAGGGTGCGCTGTAACATCCATGTGATGAGCAGAGGCTGTACTGATGTCTCCCTCCTGCAGGGGGCGCTGTAACATCAATGTGATGAGCAGAGGCTGTAGTGATGTCTTCCTCCTGCAGGGTGCGCTGTAACATCCATGTGATGAGCAGAGGCTGTAGTGATGTCTTCCTCCGGCAGGGGGCGCTGTAACATCAATGTGATGAGCAGAGGCTGTAGTGATGTCTCCCTCCTGCAGGGGGCGCTGTAACATCAATGTGATGAGCAGAGGCTGTAGTGATGTCTTCCTCCTGCAGGGGGCGCTGTAACATCCATGTGATGAGCAGAGGCTGTAGTGATGTCTTCCTCCTGCGGGGGGCGCTGTAACATCAATGTGATGAGCAGAGGCTGTACTGATGTCTTCCTCCTGCAGAGGGTGCTGTAACATCAATGTGATAAGCAGAGGCTGTACTGATGTCTTCCTCCTGCAGGGGGCGCTGTAACATCCATGTGATGAGCAGAGGCTGTAGTGATGTCTCCCTCCTGCAGGGGGCGCTGTAACATCAATGTGATGAGCAGAGGCTGTAGTGATGTCTTCCTCCTGCAGGGGGCGCTGTAACATCAATGTGATGAGCAGAGGCTGTAGTGATCTCTCCCTCCTGCAGGGGGCGCTGTAACATCAATGTGATGAGCAGAGGCTGTAGTGATGTCTTCCTCCTGCAGGGGGCGCTGTAACATCAATGTGATGAGCAGAGGCTGTAGTGATCTCTCCCTCCTGCAGGGGGCGCTGTAACATCAATGTGATGAGCAGAGGCTGTACTGATGTCTTCCTCCTGCAGAGGGTGCTGTAACATCAATGTGATGAGCAGAGGCTGTACTGATGTCTTCCTCCTGCAGGGGGCGCTGTAACATCAATGTGATGAGCAGAGGCTGTAGTGATGTCTTCCTCCTGCAGGGGGCGCTGTAACATCAATGTGATGAGCAGCGGCTGTAGTGATGTCTTCCTCCTGCAGGGGGCGCTGTAACATCAATGTGATGAGCAGAGGCTGTAGTGATGTCTTCCTCCTGCAGGGGGCGCTGTAACATCAATGTGATGAGCAGAGGCTGTAGTGATGTCTCCCTCCTGCAGGGGGCGCTGTAACATCAATGTGATGAGCAGAGGCTGTAGTGATGTCTTCCTCCTGCAGGGGGCGCTGTAACATCAGTGTGATGAGCAGAGGCTGTAGTGATGTCTCCCTCCTGCAGGGGGCGCTGTAACATCAATGTGATGAGCAGAGGCTGGAGTGATGTCTTCCTCCTGCAGTGGGCGCTGTAACATCAATGTGATGAGCAGAGGCTGTAGTGATGTCTTCCTCCTGCAGGGGGCGCTGTAACATCAATGTGATGAGCAGAGGCTGTAGTGATCTCTCCCTCCTGCAGGGGGCGCTGTAACATCAATGTGATAAGCAGAGGCTGTACTGATGTCTTCCTCCTGCAGAGGGCGCTGTAACATCAATGTGATGAGCAGAGGCTGTAGTGATCTCTTCCTCCTGCAGGGGGCGCTGTAACATCAATGTGATGAGCAGAGGCTGTAGTGATCTCTCCCTCCTGCAGGGGGCGCTGTAACATCAATGTGATGAGCAGAGGCTGTAGTGATGTCTTCCTCCTGCAGGGGGCGCTGTAACATCAATGTGATGAGCAGAGGCTGTAGTGATGTCTCCCTCCTGCAGGGGGCGCTGTAACATCAATGTGATGAGCAGAGGCTGTAGTGATGTCTCCCTCCTGCAGGGAGCGCTGTAACATCCATGTGATGAGCAGAGGCTGTAGTGATCTCTCCCTCCTGCAGGGGGCGCTGTAACATCAATGTGATGAGCAGAGGCTGTAGTGATGTCTTCCTCCTGCAGGGGGCGCTGTAACATCAATGTGATGAGCAGAGGCTGTAGTGATGTCTTCCTCCTGCAGGGGGCGCTGTAACATCAATGTGATGAGAAGAGGCTGTAGTGATGTCTCCCTCCTGCAGGGGGCGCTGTAACATCCATGTGATGAGCAGAGGCTGTAGTGATTTCTCCCTCCTGCAGGGGGCGCTGTAACATCCATGTGATGAGCAGAGGCTGTAGTGATCTCTTCCTCCTGCAGGGGGCGCTGTAACATCAATGTGATGAGCAGAGGCTGTAGTGATGTCTTCCTCCTGCAGGGGACGCTGTAACATCCATGTGATGAGCAGAGGCTGTAGTGATCTCTTCCTCCTGCAGGGGGCGCTGTAACATCAATGTGATGAGCAGAGGCTGTAGTGATGTCTCCCTCCTGCAGGGGGCGCTGTAACATCAGTGTGATGAGCAGAGGCTGTAGTGATCTCTTCCTCCTGCAGGGGGCGCTGTAACATCAATGTGATGAGCAGAGGCTGTAGTGATGTCTCCCTCCTGCAGGGGGCGCTGTAACATCCATGTGATGAGCAGAGGCTGTAGTGATGTCTTCCTCCTGCAGGGGGCGCTGTAACATCAATGTGATGAGCAGAGGCTGTAGTGATGTCTCCCTCCTGCAGGGGGCGCTGTAACATCAATGTGATGAGCAGAGGCTGTAGTGATGTCTTCCTCCTGCAGGGGGCGCTGTAACATCAATGTGATGAGCAGAGGCTGTAGTGATGTCTTCCTCCTGCAGGGGGCGCTGTAACATCCATGTGATGAGCAGAGGCTGTAGTGATGTCTTCCTCCTGCAGGGGGAGCTGTAACATCCATGTGATGAGCAGAGGCTGTAGTGATCTCTTCCTCCTGCAGAGGGTGCTGTAACATCAATGTGATGAGCAGAGGCTGTAGTGATGTCTCCCTCCTGCAGGGGGCGCTGTAACATCAATGTGATGAGCAGAGGCTGTAGTGATGTCTCCCTCCTGCAGGTGGCGCTGTAACATCAATGTGATGAGCAGAGGCTGTAGTGATGTCTTCCTCCTGCAGGGGGCGCTGTAACATCAATGTGATGAGCAGAGGCTGTAGTGATGTCTCCCTCCTGCAGGGGGCGCTGTAACATCAATGTGATGAGCAGAGGCTGTAGTGATCTCTTCCTCCTGCAGGGGGCGCTGTAACATCAATGTGATGAGCAGAGGCTGTAGTGATGTCTTCCTCCTGCAGGGGGCGCTGTAACATCAATGTGATGAGCAGAGGCTGTAGTGATGTCTCCCTCCTGCAGGGGGCGCTGTAACATCAATGTGATGAGCAGAGGCTGTAGTGATCTCTTCCTCCTGCAGGGGGCGCTGTAACATCCATGTGATGAGCAGAGGCTGTAGTGATGTCTTCCTCCTGCAGGGTGCGCTGTAACATCAATGTGATGAGCAGAGGCTGTACTGATGTCTTCCTCCTGCAGAGGGTGCTGTAACATCAATGTGATAAGCAGAGGCTGTACTGATGTCTTCCTCCTGCAGGGGGCGCTGTAACATCAATGTGATGAGCAGAGGCTGTAGTGATGTCTTCCTCCTGCAGGGGGCGCTGTAACATCAGTGTGATGAGCAGAGGCTGTAGTGATGTCTTCCTCCTGCAGGGGGCGCTGTAACATCCATGTGATGAGCAGAGGCTGTAGTGATGTCTCCCTCCTGCAGGGGGCGCTGTAACATCAATGTGATGAGCAGAGGCTGTAGTGATGTCTCCCTCCTGCAGGGGGCGCTGTAACATCAATGTGATGAGCAGAGGCTGTAGTGATCTCTTCCTCCTGCAGGGGGCGCTGTAACATCAATGTGATGAGCAGAGGCTGTAGTGATGTCTTCCTCCTGCAGGGGGCGCTGTAACATCAGTGTGATGAGCAGAGGCTGTAGTGATGTCTCCCTCCTGCAGGGGGCGCTGTAACATCCATGTGATGAGCAGAGGCTGTAGTGATGTCTCCCTCCTGCAGGGGGCGCTGTAACATCAATGTGATGAGCAGAGGCTGTAGTGATGCCTTCCACCTGCAGGGGGCGCTGTAACATCAATGTGATGAGCAGAGGCTGTAGTGATGTCTTCCTCCTGCAGGGGGCGCTGTAACATCAATGTGATGAGCAGAGGCTGTAGTGATCTCTTCCTCCTGCAGGGGGTGCTGTAACATCAATGTGATGAGCAGAGGCTGTAGTGATCTCTCCCTCCTGCAGGGGGCGCTGTAACATCAATGTGATGAGCAGAGGCTGTAGTGATGTCTCCCTCCTGCAGGGGGCGCTGTAACATCAATGTGATGAGCAGAGGCTGTAGTGATGTCTCCCTCCTGCAGGGGGCGCTGTAACATCAATGTGATGAGCAGAGGCTGTAGTGATCTCTTCCTCCTGCAGGGGGCGCTGTAACATCAATGTGATGAGCAGAGGCTGTAGTGATGTCTCCCTCCTGCAGGGGGCGCTGTAACATCAATGTGATGAGCAGAGGCTGTAGTGATGTCTTCCTCCTGCAGGGGGCGCTGTAACATCAATGTGATGAGCAGAGGCTGTAGTTATGTCTTCCTCCTGCAGGGGGCGCTGTAACATAAATGTGATGAGCAGAGGCTGTAGTGATCTCTTCCTCCTGCAGGGGGCGCTGTAACATCAATGTGATGAGCAGAGGCTGTAGTGATGTCTCCCTCCTGCAGGGGGCGCTGTAACATCAATGTGATGAGCAGAGGCTGTAGTGATCTCTCCCTCCTGCAGGGGGCGCTGTAACATCCATGTGATGAGCAGAGGCTGTAGTGATGTCTTCCTCCTGCAGGGGGCGCTGTAACATCAATGTGATGAGCAGAGGCTGTAGTTATGTCTTCCTCCTGCAGGGGGCGCTGTAACATAAATGTGATGAGCAGAGGCTGTAGTGATCTCTCCCTCCTGCAGGGGGCGCTGTAACATCAATGTGATGAGCAGAGGCTGTAGTGATGTCTCCCTCCTGCAGGGGGCGCTGTAACATCAATGTGATGAGCAGAGGCTGTAGTGATGTCTTCCTCCTGCAGGGGGAGCTGTAACATCAATGTGATGAGCAGAGGCTGTAGTGATCTCTCCCTCCTGCAGGGGGCGCTGTAACATCCATGTGATGAGCAGAGGCTGTAGTGATCTCTTCCTCCTGCAGGGGGCGCTGTAACATCAATGTGATGAGCAGAGGCTGTAGTGATCTCTCCCTCCTACAGGGGGCGCTGTAACATCAATGTGATGAGCAGAGGCTGTAGTGATGTCTTCCTCCTGCAGGGGGCGCTGTAACATCAATGTGATGAGCAGAGGCTGTAGTGATGTCTTCCTCCTGCAGGGGGCGCTGTAACATCAATATGATGAGCAGAGGCTGTAGTGATCTCTTCCTCCTGCAGGGGGCGCTGTAACATCAATGTGATGAGCAGAGGCTGTAGTGATGTCTTCCTCCTGCAGGGGGCGCTGTAACATCAATGTGATGAGCAGAGGCTGTAGTGATGTCTTCCTCCTGCAGGGGGCGCTGTAACATCAATGTGATGAGCAGAGGCTGTAGTGATGTCTCCCTCCTGCAGGGGACGCTGTAACATCCATGTGATGAGCAGAGGCTGTAGTGATGTCTGCCTCCTGCAGGGGGCGCTGTAACATCAATGTGATGAGCAGAGGCTGTAGTGATGTCTTCCTCCTGCAGGGTGCGCTGTAACATCCATGTGATGAGCAGAGGCTGTAGTGATGTCTTCCTCCTGCAGGGGGCGCTGTAACATCAATGTGATGAGCAGAGGCTGTAGTGATCTCTCCCTCCTGCAGGGGGCGCTGTAACATCAATGTGATGAGCAGAGGCTGTAGTGATGTCTTCCTCCTGCAGGGGGCGCTGTAACATCAATGTGATGAGCAGAGGCTGTAGTGATGTCTCCCTCCTGCAGGGGGCGCTGTAACATCAATGTGATGAGCAGAGGCTGTAGTGATCTCTTCCTCCTGCAGGGGGAGCTGTAACATCAATGTGATGAGCAGAGGCTGTAGTGATGTCTTCCTCCTGCAGGGGGCGCTGTAACATCAATGTGATGAGCAGAGGCTGTAGTGATCTCTGCCTCCTGCAGGGGGCGCTGTAACATCAATGTGATGAGCAGAGGCTGTACTGATGTCTCCCTCCTGCAGGGGGCGCTGTAACATCCATGTGATGAGCAGAGGCTGTAGTGATGTCTCCCTCCTGCAGGGGGCGCTGTAACATCAATGTGATGAGCAGAGGCTGTAGTGATGTCTTCCTCCTGCAGGGGGCGCTGTAACATCAATGTGATGAGCAGAGGCTGTAGTGATCTCTCCCTCCTTCAGGGGGCGCTGTAACATCAATGTGATGAGCAGAGGCTGTAGTGATCTCTCCCTCCTGCAGGGGGAGCTGTAACATCAATGTGATGAGCAGAGGCTGTAGTGATCTCTCCCTCCTGCAGGGGGCGCTGTAACATCAATGTGATGAGCAGAGGCTGTAGTGATGTCTGCCTCCTGCAGGGGGCGCTGTAACATCAATGTGATGAGCAGAGGCTGTAGTGATGTCTTCCTCCTGCAGGGTGCGCTGTAACATCCATGTGATGAGCAGAGGCTGTACTGATGTCTCCCTCCTGCAGGGGGCGCTGTAACATCAATGTGATGAGCAGAGGCTGTAGTGATGTCTGCCTCCTGCAGGGGGCGCTGTAACATCAATGTGATGAGCAGAGGCTGTAGTGATGTCTTCCTCCTGCAGGGTGCGCTGTAACATCCATGTGATGAGCAGAGGCTGTAGTGATGTCTTCCTCCGGCAGGGGGCGCTGTAACATCAATGTGATGAGCAGAGGCTGTAGTGATGTCTCCCTCCTGCAGGGGGCGCTGTAACATCAATGTGATGAGCAGAGGCTGTAGTGATGTCTTCCTCCTGCAGGGGGCGCTGTAACATCCATGTGATGAGCAGAGGCTGTAGTGATGTCTTCCTCCTGCGGGGGGCGCTGTAACATCAATGTGATGAGCAGAGGCTGTACTGATGTCTTCCTCCTGCAGAGGGTGCTGTAACATCAATGTGATAAGCAGAGGCTGTACTGATGTCTTCCTCCTGCAGGGGGCGCTGTAACATCCATGTGATGAGCAGAGGCTGTAGTGATGTCTCCCTCCTGCAGGGGGCGCTGTAACATCAGTGTGATGAGCAGAGGCTGTAGTGATGTCTCCCTCCTGCAGGGGGAGCTGTAACATCCATGTGATGAGCAGAGGCTGTAGTGATGTCTCCCTCCTGCAGGGGGCGCTGTAACATCAATGTGATGAGCAGAGGCTGTAGTGATGTCTTCCTCCTGCAGGGGGCGCTGTAACATCAATGTGATGAGCAGAGGCTGTAGTGATCTCTCCCTCCTGCAGGGGGCGCTGTAACATCAATGTGATGAGCAGAGGCTGTAGTGATGTCTTCCTCCTGCAGGGGGCGCTGTAACATCAATGTGATGAGCAGAGGCTGTAGTGATCTCTCCCTCCTGCAGGGGGCGCTGTAACATCAATGTGATGAGCAGAGGCTGTACTGATGTCTTCCTCCTGCAGAGGGTGCTGTAACATCAATGTGATGAGCAGAGGCTGTACTGATGTCTTCCTCCTGCAGGGGGCGCTGTAACATCAATGTGATGAGCAGAGGCTGTAGTGATGTCTTCCTCCTGCAGGGGGCGCTGTAACATCAATGTGATGAGCAGCGGCTGTAGTGATGTCTTCCTCCTGCAGGGGGCGCTGTAACATCAATGTGATGAGCAGAGGCTGTAGTGATGTCTTCCTCCTGCAGGGGGCGCTGTAACATCAATGTGATGAGCAGAGGCTGTAGTGATGTCTCCCTCCTGCAGGGGGCGCTGTAACATCAATGTGATGAGCAGAGGCTGTAGTGATGTCTTCCTCCTGCAGGGGGCGCTGTAACATCAATGTGATGAGCAGAGGCTGTAGTGATGTCTTCCTCCTGCAGGGGGCGCTGTAACATCCATGTGATGAGCAGAGGCTGTAGTGATCTCTTCCTCCTGCAGGGGGCGCTGTAACATCAATGTGATGAGCAGAGGCTGTACTGATGTCTTCCTCCTGCAGGGGGCGCTGTAACATCCATGTGATGAGCAGAGGCTGTAGTGATCTCTTCCTCCTGCAGGGGGCGCTGTAACATCAATGTGATGAGCAGCGGCTGTAGTGATGTCTCCCTCCTGCAGGGGGCGCTGTAACATCAATGTGATGAGCAGAGGCTGTAGTGATGTCTCCCTCCTGCAGGGGGCGCTGTAACATCAATGTGATGAGCAGAGGCTGGAGTGATGTCTTCCTCCTGCAGGGGGCGCTGTAACATCAATGTGATGAGCAGAGGCTGTAGTGATGTCTTCCTCCTGCAGGGGGCGCTGTAACATCAATGTGATGAGCAGAGGCTGTAGTGATCTCTCCCTCCTGCAGGGGGCGCTGTAACATCAATGTGATAAGCAGAGGCTGTACTGATGTCTTTCTCCTGCAGAGGGCGCTGTAACATCAATGTGATGAGCAGAGGCTGTAGTGATCTCTTCCTCCTGCAGGGGGCGCTGTAACATCAATGTGATGAGCAGAGGCTGTAGTGATCTCTCCCTCCTGCAGGGGGCGCTGTAACATCAATGTGATGAGCAGAGGCTGTAGTGATCTCTCCCTCCTGCAGGGGGCGCTGTAACATCAATGTGATGAGCAGAGGCTGTAGTGATGTCTTCCTCCTGCAGGGGGCGCTGTAACATCAATGTGATGAGCAGAGGCTGTAGTGATGTCTTCCTCCTGCAGGGGGCGCTGTAACATCAATGTGATGAGCAGAGGCTGTAGTGATGTCTCCCTCCTGCAGGGGGCGCTGTAACATCCATGTGATGAGCAGAGGCTGTAGTGATGTCTTCCTCCTGCAGGGGGCGCTGTAACATCAATGTGATGAGCAGAGGCTGTAGTGATGTCTTCCTCCTGCAGGGGGCGCTGTAACATCCATGTGATGAGCAGAGGCTGTAGTGATGTCTTCCTCCTGCAGGGGGCGCTGTAACATCCATGTGATGAGCAGAGGCTGTAGTGATGTCTCCCTCCTGCAGGGGGCGCTGTAACATCCATGTGATGAGCAGAGGCTGTAGTGATGTCTCCCTCCTGCAGGGGGTGCTGTAACATCAATGTGATGAGCAGAGGCTGTAGTGATCTCTTCCTCCTGCAGGGGGCGCTGTAACATCAATGTGATGAGCAGAGGCTGTAGTGATCTCTTCCTCCTGCAGGGGGCGCTGTAACATCCATGTGATGAGCAGAGGCTGTAGTGATGTCTCCCTCCTGCAGGGGGTGCTGTAACATCAATGTGATGAGCAGAGGCTGTAGTGATGTCTCCCTCCTGCAGGGGGCGCTGTAACATCAATGTGATGAGCAGAGGCTGTAGTGATGTCTCCCTCCTGCAGGGGGTGCTGTAACATCAATGTGATGAGCAGAGGCTGTAGTGATCTCTTCCTCCTGCAGGGGGCGCTGTAACATCAATGTGATGAGCAGAGGCTGTAGTGATGTCTTCCTCCTGCAGGGGGCGCTGTAACATCAATGTGATGAGAAGAGGCTGTAGTGATGTCTCCCTCCTGCAGGGGGCGCTGTAACATCCATGTGATGAGCAGAGGCTGTAGTGATTTCTCCCTCCTGCAGGGGGCGCTGTAACATCCATGTGATGAGCAGAGGCTGTAGTGATCTCTTCCTCCTGCAGGGGGCGCTGTAACATCAATGTGATGAGCAGAGGCTGTAGTGATGTCTTCCTCCTGCAGGGGACGCTGTAACATCCATGTGATGAGCAGAGGCTGTAGTGATGTCTCCCTCCTGCAGGGGGCGCTGTAACATCAGTGTGATGAGCAGAGGCTGTAGTGATCTCTTCCTCCTGCAGGGGGCGCTGTAACATCAATGTGATGAGCAGAGGCTGTAGTGATCTCTGCCTCCTGCAGGGGGCGCTGTAACATCAATGTGATGAGCAGAGGCTGTAGTGATGTCTCCCTCCTGCAGGGGGCGCTGTAACATCAATGTGATGAGCAGAGGCTGTAGTGATGTCTTCCTCCTGCAGGGGGCGCTGTAACATCAATGTGATGAGCAGAGGCTGTAGTGATGTCTTCCTCCTGCAGGGGGCGCTGTAACATCCATGTGATGAGCAGAGGCTGTAGTGATGTCTTCCTCCTGCAGGGGGAGCTGTAACATCCATGTGATGAACAGAGGCTGTAGTGATCTCTTCCTCCTGCAGAGGGTGCTGTAACATCAATGTGATGAGCAGAGGCTGTAGTGATGTCTCCCTCCTGCAGGGGGCGCTGTAACATCAATGTGATGAGCAGAGGCTGTAGTGATGTCTCCCTCCTGCAGGTGGCGCTGTAACATCAATGTGATGAGCAGAGGCTGTAGTGATGTCTTCCTCCTGCAGGGGGCGCTGTAACATCAATGTGATGAGCAGAGGCTGTAGTGATGTCTCCCTCCTGCAGGGGGCGCTGTAACATCAATGTGATGAGCAGAGGCTGTAGTGATCTCTTCCTCCTGCAGGGGGCGCTGTAACATCAATGTGATGAGCAGAGGCTGTAGTGATGTCTTCCTCCTGCAGGGGGCGCTGTAACATCAATGTGATGAGCAGAGGCTGTAGTGATGTCTCCCTCCTGCAGGGGGCGCTGTAACATCAATGTGATGAGCAGAGGCTGTAGTGATGTCTCCCTCCTGCAGGGGGCGCTGTAACATCAATGTGATGAGCAGAGGCTGTAGTGATCTCTTCCTCCTGCAGGGGGCGCTGTAACATCCATGTGATGAGCAGAGGCTGTAGTGATGTCTTCCTCCTGCAGGGGGCGCTGTAACATCAATGTGATGAGCAGAGGCTGTAGTGATCTCTTCCTCCTGCAGGGGGCGCTGTAACATCAATGTGATGAGCAGAGGCTGTAGTGATGTCTTCCTCCTGCAGGGGGCGCTGTAACATCAGTGTGATGAGCAGAGGCTGTAGTGATGTCTTCCTCCTGCAGGGGGCGCTGTAACATCCATGTGATGAGCAGAGGCTGTAGTGATGTCTCCCTCCTGCAGGGGGCGCTGTAACATCAATGTGATGAGCAGAGGCTGTAGTGATGTCTCCCTCCTGCAGGGGGCGCTGTAACATCAATGTGATGAGCAGAGGCTGTAGTGATGTCTTCCTCCTGCAGGGGGCGCTGTAACATCAGTGTGATGAGCAGAGGCTGTAGTGATGTCTCCCTCCTGCAGGGGGCGCTGTAACATCCATGTGATGAGCAGAGGCTGTAGTGATGTCTCCCTCCTGCAGGGGGCGCTGTAACATCAATGTGATGAGCAGAGGCTGTAGTGATGTCTCCCTCCTGCAGGGGGCGCTGTAACATCAATGTGATGAGCAGAGGCTGTAGTGATCTCTTCCTCCTGCAGGGGGCGCTGTAACATCCATGTGATGAGCAGAGGCTGTAGTGATGTCTTCCTCCTGCAGGGGGCGCTGTAACATCCATGTGATGAGCAGAGGCTGTAGTGATGTCTCCCTCCTGCAGGGGGCGCTGTAACATCAATGTGATGAGCAGAGGCTGTAGTGATGTCTTCCTCCTGCAGGGGGCGCTGTAACATCAGTGTGATGAGCAGAGGCTGTAGTGATGTCTCCCTCCTGCAGGGGGCGCTGTAACATCCATGTGATGAGCAGAGGCTGTAGTGATGTCTCTCTCCTGCAGGGGGCGCTGTAACATCAATGTGATGAGCAGAGGCTGTAGTGATGTCTTCCTCCTGCAGGGGGCGCTGTAACATCAATGTGATGAGCAGAGGCTGTAGTGATCTCTGCCTCCTGCAGGGGGCGCTGTAACATCAATGTGAGGAGCAGAGGCTGTAGTGATCTCTGCCTCCTGCAGGGGGCGCTGTAACATCCATGTGATGAGCAGAGGCTGTAGTGATGTCTCCCTCCTGCAGGGGGCGCTGTAACATCAATGTGATGAGCAGAGGCTGTAGTGATGTCTCCCTCCTGCAGGGGGAGCTGTAACATCAATGTGATGAGCAGAGGCTGTAGTGATGTCTTCCTCCTGCAGGGGGCGCTGTAACATCCATGTGATGAGCAGAGGCTGTAGTGATGTCTTCCTCCTGCAGGGGGCGCTGTAACATCAATGTGATGAGCAGAGGCTGTAGTGATGTCTCCCTCCTGCAGGGGGCGCTGTAACATCCATGTGATGAGCAGAGGCTGTAGTGATCTCTCCCTCCTGCAGGGGGCGCTGTAACATCCATGTGATGAGCAGAGGCTGTAGTGATCTCTCCCTCCTGCAGGGGGCGCTGTAACATCCATGTGATGAGCAGAGGCTGTAGTGATCTCTCCCTCCTGCAGGGGGCGCTGTAACATCAATGTGATGAGCAGAGGCTGTAGTGATCTCTCCCTCCTGCAGGGGGCGCTGTAACATCAATGTGATGAGCAGAGGCTGTAGTGATCTCTCCCTCCTGCAGGGGGCGCTGTAACATCCATGTGATGAGCAGAGGCTGTGGTGGATGCAGGTGTATGTTCTATCACACGGTTTGGCAGAGTCTGGGGCACGTTCTTCATGACTCCGGTGCCCCCTGCACTTCCCCGATAGAGGGCACCTTCTGGCGCGTGGTCCGACTGAGCACCGGACGCACCTAATTTATGTGGCATGAAGAACTGTGCAGCCGCGCCACATATAAGGGTCACGTGGCACACAATTGTGGTGCGGACACTTCTTATACCTGTACAAGCAGTTTACACCTAAAAGAAGGTGCAGAAACCTGGCGCCGGGCCCTTAGTGAATGAGCCCCACAGCGTCTGGTTTCAGGGACTTAGAAGGCGCCCTGAACGTTTGATACTCCTATTGTAATGGCCGCACATGGAGCGGCAGCGGGGACGCTTAGGGGCTCAGCAATGCAAGGGTTAAAAGCTATGCTGCGGTGAGGTGGCACGGGCGCTGCGCACACCCAGCACTGTATTCTGGCCGCCCGTCTCCAGGATGGAGAAACCTCGGCTCTCCTGCTGTATCGGATATTAGATACACAATTTTAGGACGACCCCCGAGGAGCGAATCTCCGGTCACCTCCACTTCTCAGAACACAATGTATCCGCCAGGTGTGAACACGGCCCGAGACGCTGCGCCCCAACACTCCTGGTCCCGGTTCTTCTGAAATATTCGGACTGGTTTGGCTTTAATCCCGCATCATGTTCCTATAAGTCATGCTTGATGTATAGGGGGCTGCCTTACAAAGAGCCGAGAGGGAATGTTTTACTTATCCCATGCTGGATAACAGGTTTGCATATTTCCCAGAATCCCCCAGTGGAGCCGGAATGGCTGTAAGTCTCCACACACCTGCATAAGGAGAGTTATCACATCTTCCTGCCTCTTCCCCCTGTGTATTGTATACGTGTTCACCATATGTGCTGCAGTGTTCTATTATGGCCACTGGATGTCATGCAGACGCGCTGTTAGGACAGGGAGAGGCGCTGTATCTACATATCATGGGTCATGCTGTTATAGGTAAGTGATTTTCCCACCAGTTACCATTCATTGCTGAGAGAGGCCCCATTACATGACTGCAGCCACAGAAAGAAGCAGAGGCACCTGACCACCACCTGCTGCAGCAATGAGAAGAAGAATCATATCAGAGAGGATCAGAGCTCAGTGTTAGAAGCAGAGTCCTGGATGGAA
Source organism: Engystomops pustulosus (assembly GCF_040894005.1). NCBI lineage: Eukaryota > Metazoa > Chordata > Amphibia > Anura > Leptodactylidae > Engystomops > Engystomops pustulosus. Next base: position 32,294 of record NW_027284963.1, read on the forward strand.
AGAGCATGGAGGGATCAGGGCTTGGAAAAGGGACAGGCAGGATTGTAGTGCACAGGGATGGAGGAAGTAATAAGAGGACTGGAGTGCAGTGCTGCAAGAAGGGACAGGAAGGACTGGAGTGCAGTGCAGGAAGAAGGGACAGGAGGAATGGAGTGCAGTGCAGGAAGAAGGGACAGGAGGACTGAAGTGCATTGCTGGAAGAAGGGACAGGAGGACTGGAGTGCAGTGCAGGAAGAAGGGACAGCAATGCACTCCAGTCCTCCTGTCCCTTCTTCCAGCACTGCACTCCAGTCCTTCCTGTCCCTGGAATGCAGTGCTGGAAGAAGGGACAGGAGGAATGGAGTGCAGGGCTGGAAGAAGGGACAGCAATGCACTCCAGTCCTCCTGTCCCTTCTTCCAGCACTGCACTCCAGTCCTTCCTGTCCCTGGAATGCAGTGCTGGAAGAAGGGACAGGAGGAATGGAGTGCAGGGCTGGAAGAAGGGACAGGAGGACTGGAGTGCAGTGCTGGAAGAAGGGAAAGGAGGACTGGAGTGCAGTGCTGGAAGAAGGGACAGAAGGACTGGAGAGCATTGCTGGAAGAAGGGACAGGAGGACTGGAGAGCATTGCTGGAAGAAGGGACAGGAGGACTGGAGAGCATTGCTGGAAGAAGGGACAGGAGGACTGGAGAGCATTGCTGGAAGAAGGGACAGGAGGACTAGAGTGTATTGCTGGAAGAAGGGACAGGAGGACTGGAGTGTATTGCTGGAAGAAGGGGCAGGAGGACTGGAGTGCATTGCAGGAAGAAGGGACAGGAGGACTGGAGAGCATTGCTGGAAGAAGGGACAGGAGGACTGGAGTGCATTGCAGGAAGAAGGGACAGAAGGACTGGAGTGCATTGCTGGAAGAAGGGACAGGAGGATTGGAGTGCATTGCAGGAAGAAGGGACAGAAGGACTGGAGTGCATTGCAGGAAGAAGGGACAGAAGGACTGGAGTGCATTGCTGGAAGACGGGACAGGAGGACTGGAGTGCATTGCAGGAAGAAGGGACAGAAGGACTGGAGAGCATTGCTGGAAGAAGGGACAAGAGGACTGGAGTGCATTGCAGGAAGAAGGGACAGGAGGACTGGAGTGCAGGGCTGGAAGAAGGGACAGTAGGACTGGAGTGCAGTGCTGGAAGAAGGGAAAGGAGGACTGGAGTGCAGTGCTGGAAGAAGGGACAGAAGGACTGGAGAGCATTGCTGGAAGAAGGGACAGGAGGACTGGAGAGCATTGCTGGAAGAAGGGACAGGAGGACTGGAGAGCATTGCTGGAAGAAGGGACAGGAGGACTGGAGAGCATTGCTGGAAGAAGGGACAGGAGGACTAGAGTGTATTGCTGGAAGAAGGGACAGGAGGACTGGAGTGTATTGCTGGAAGAAGGGGCAGGAGGACTGGAGTGCATTGCTGGAAGAAGGGACAGGAGGACTGGAGTGCATTGCAGGAAGAAGGGACAGGAGGACTGGAGAGCATTGCTGGAAGAAGGGACAGGAGGATTGGAGTGCATTGCAGGAAGAAGGGACAGAAGGACTGGAGTGCATTGCTGGAAGAAGGGACAGGAGGATTGGAGTGCATTGCAGGAAGAAGGGACAGAAGGACTGGAGTGCATTGCAGGAAGAAGGGACAGAAGGACTGGAGTGCATTGCTGGAAGAAGGGACAGGAGGACTGGAGTGCATTGCAGGAAGAAGGGACAGAAGGACTGGAGAGCATTGCTGGAAGAAGGGACAGGAGGACTGGAGTGCATTGCAGGAAGAAGGGACAGGAGGACTGGAGTGCAGTGCTGGAAGAAGGGACAGGAGGACTGGAGAGCATTGCTGGAAGAAGAGACAGGAGGATTGGAGTGCATTGCAGGAAGAAGGGACAGGAGGACTGGAGTGCATTGCAGGAAGAAGGGACAGAAGGACTGGAGTGCATTGCAGGAAGAAGGGACAGAAGGGCTGGAGAGCATTGCTGGAAGAAGGGACAGGAGGACTGGAGTGCATTGCAGGAAGAAGGGACAGGAAGACTGGAGTGCATTGCTGGATGAAGGGACAGGAGGACTGGAGTGCATTGCAGGAAGAAGGGACAGGAGGACTGGAGTGCATTGCAGGAAGAAGGGACAGGAGGACTGGAGTGTATTGCTGGAAGAAGGGACAGGAGGACTGGAGTGTACTGCTGTAAGAAGGGAAAGGAGGACTGGAGTGCAGTGCTGGAAGAAGGGACAGGAGGACTGGAGTACATTGCTGGAAGAAGGGACAGGAAGGGCTGAAATGCAATGCAGGAAGAAGGGACAAAATGACTGGAGTGCATTGCTGGAAGAAGGGGCAGGATGACTGGAGTGCAGTGCTGGAAGAAGGGACAGGAAGGGCTGAAATGCATTGCAGGAAGAAGGGACAGGAGGACTGGAGTGCATTGCAGGAAGAAGGTACAGCAGGACTGGAGTGCATTGCTGGAAGAAGGGACAGGAGGACTGGAGTGCATTGCAGGACGAAGGGACAGGAGGACTGGGGTGTATTGCTGGACGAAGGGACAGGAGGACTGGAGTGCATTGCTGGAAGAAAGGATAGGAGGACTGGAGTGCAGTGCTGGAAGAAGGGACAGGAGGACTGGAGTGAAATGCTGGAAGAAGGGACAGGAGGACTGGAGTGCAGTGCTGGAAGAAGGGACAGGAAGGATTGGAGTGCATTGCTGGAAGTAAGGACAGGACGACTGGATTACAGTGCTGGATAAAGGGACAGGAGGACTGGAGTGTATTGCTGGAAGAAGGGACAGGGGGACTGGAGTGCATTGCAGGAAGAAGGGACAGGAGGACTGGAGTGCATTGCTGGAAGAAGGGACAGGAGGACTGGAATGCAGTGCTAGAAGAAGGGGCAGGAGGACTGGAGTGCTGTGCTGGAAGAAGGGACAGGAGGACTGGAGTGCTGTGCTGGAAGAAGGGACAGGAGGACTGGAGTGCATTGCTGAATGAAGGGACAGGAGGACTGGAGTGCATTGCATGAAGAAGGGATAGATGGACTGGAGTGCATTGCTGGAAGACGGGACAGGAGGACTGGAGTGCAGTGCTGGAAGAAGGGAACGGAGGACTGGAGTGCATTGCAGGAAGAAGGGACAAAAGGACTAAAGTGCATTGCAGGAAGAAGGGACAAAAGGACTGGAGTGCAGTACTGGAAGAAGGGACAGGAAGGGCTGAAATGCATTGCAGGAAGAAGGGACAGGAGGACTGGAGTGCATTGCTGGAAGAAAGGAACGGAGGACAGGAGTGCATTGCAGGAAGAAGGGACAGGAGGACTGGAGTGCATTGCAGGAAGAAGGGACAGGAGGACTGGAGTGCAGTGCAGGAAGAAGGGACATGAAGGACTGGAGTGCATTGCAGGAAGAAGGGACAGAAGGACTGGAGTGCATTGCAGGAAGAAGGGACAGAAGGACTGGAGTGCATTGCTGGATGAAGGGACAGGAGGAAGTTGAGGGAGCAGTCTCCCTATATTTTCCGCACATCTTGTGACCTTCTTCCCTGTGGACGTCCTGGAGATGTTTTCTGGGGCTGAGATGAATGATGATGAGATCCCCTCTGTGTCTTCTGCCCCCGCAGTGCATGGAGCCGCTCTCTAGTCTCCATCTAAGTGCATTACCATCCCCCGGGGGCTCCGGGTTATTAGGTAAAGTGCTTCTGGCACACAGCGGGGGATGGGATAGTAGTGGTCGTTATCTTGGTAACGAGGCTAAACCTTCCGTACATTACAGAATTATCCGTGGCCTCGTTATCATCTCCTCGAGATGTTTCTGCAGAGTGAGAAGAGGCTGCGCCGCCATATGGAGCTCACTGCGCCCTCTGACAACCAAAACCATTGTAACCTGTCAGGATACCTCATTACTAAGGAAATTCAGGAGTCCAGTGTAAAGGTTCGGTCCAGAAACCCCATGAGACCAGTACAATGAATACCTACCTCCGGGTTATTAGTGGCCATTCACTACCCAGGTACATCGGTGCTGAGGAACCAATTATTGCTCTGCAGGTACACCAGTGTTACTCTAGCACTAGTGCTCCCCCCGCTGCAGGTACACCAGTGTTACTCTAGCACTAGTGCTCCCCCGCTGCAGGTACACCAGTGTTACTCTAGCACTAGTGCTCCCCCCGCTGCAGGTACACCAGTGTTACTCTAGTACCAGTGCTCCCTTGCTGCAGGTACACCAGTGTTACTCTAGCACTAGTGCTCCCCCGCTGCAGATACACCAGTGTTACTCTAGCACCAGTGCTCCCCCGCTGCAGGTACACCAGTGTTACTCTAGCACTAGTGCTCCCCCGCTGCAGGTACACCAGTGTTACTCTAGCACTAGTGCTCCCCCGGTGCAGGTACACCAGTGTTGCTCTAGTACCAGTGCTCCCCGCTGCAGGTACACCAGTGTTACTCTAGTACTAGTGCTCCCCCGCTGCAGGTACACCAGTGTTACTCTAGTACTAGTGCTCCCCCGCTGCAGGTAGACCAGTGTTACTCTAGTACTAGTGCTCCCCCGCTGCAGGTACATCAGTGTTACTCTAGCACCAGTGCTCCCCCGCTGCAGGTACACCAGTGTTACTCTAGTACTAGTGCTCCCCCGCTGCAGGTACACCAGTGTTACTCTAGCACCAGTGCTCCCCCGCTGCAGGTACACCAGTGTTACTCTAGCACTAGTGCTCCCCCGCTGCAGGTACACCAGTGTTACTCTAGTACTAGTGCTCCCCCGCTGCAGGTACATCAGTGTTACTCTAGCACTAGTGCTCCCCCGCTGCAGGTACACCAGTGTTACTCTAGCACCAGTGCTCCCCCGCTGCAGGTACATCAGTGTTACTCTAGCACCAGTGCTACCCCGCTGCAGGTACACCAGTGTTACTCTAGCACTAGTGCTCCCCCGCTGCAGGTACACCAGTGTTACTCTAGCACCAGTGCTCCCCCGCTGCAGGTGCACCAGTGTTACTCTAGTACTAGTGCTCCCCCGCTGCAGGTACATCAGTGTTACTCTAGCACCAGTGCTGCCCCGCTGCAGGTACACCAGTGTTACTCTAGTACTAGTGCTCCCCCGCTGCAGGTGCACCAGTGTTACTCTAGTACTAGTGCTCCCCCGCTGCAGGTACATCAGTGTTACTCTAGCACCAGTGCTGCCCCGCTGCAGGTACACCAGTGTTACTCTAGTACTAGTGCTCCCCCGCTGTAGGTAGACCAGTGTTACTCTAGTACTAGTGCTCCCCCGCTGCAGGTACATCAGTGTTACTCTAGCACCAGTGCTCCCCCGCTGCAGGAACACCAGTGTTACTCTAGTACTAGTGCTCCCCCGCTGCAGGTACACCAGTGTTACTCTAGCACCAGTGCTCCCCCGCTGCAGGTACACCAGTGTTACTCTAGCACTAGTGCTCCCCCGCTGCAGGTACACCAATGTTACTCTAGCACCAGTGCTCCCCCGCTGCAGGTACACCAGTGTTACTCTAGCACTAGTGCTCCCCCGCTGCAGGTACACCAGTGTTACTCTAGCACCAGTGCTCCCCCGCTGCAGGTACACCAGTGTTACTCTAGCACCAGTGCTCCCCCGCTGCAGGTACACCAGTGTTACTCTAGCACCAGTGCTCCCCCACTGCAGGTACACCAGTGTTACTCTAGTACTAGTGCTCCCCCACTGCAGGTACACCAGTGTTACTCTAGTACTAGTGCTCCCCCGCTGCAGGTACACCAGTGTTACTCTAGCACTAGTGCTCCCCCGCTGCAGGTACACCAGTGTTACTCTAGTACTAGTGCTCCCCCGCTGCAGGTACATCAGTGTTACTCTAGTACTAGTGCTCCCCCGCTGCAGGTACACCAGTGTTACTCTAGCACCAGTGCTCCCCCGCTGCAGGTACACCAGTGTTACTCTAGTACCAGTGCTCCCCCGCTGCAGGTACACCAGTGTTACTCTAGTACCAGTGCTCCCCCGCTGCAGGTACACCAGTGTTACTCTAGCACCAGTGCTCCCCCGCTGCAGGTGCACCAGTGTTACTCTTGTACTAGTGCTCCCCCGCTGCAGGTACACCAGTGTTACTCTAGTACTAGTGCTCCCCCGCTGCAGGTACACCAGTGTTACTCTAGTACTAGTGCTCCCCCGCTGCAGGTACACCAGTGTTACTCTAGTACTAGTGCTCCCCCGCTGCAGGTACACCAGTGTTACTCTAGTACTAGAGCTCCCCCCGCTTCAGGTACACCAGTGTTACTCTAGTACTAGTGCTCCCCCGCTGCAGGTACACCAGTGTTACTCTAGTACCAGTGCTCCCCCGCTGCAGGTACACCAGTGTTACTCTAGCACCAGTGCTCCCCCGCTGCAGGTGCACCAGTGTTACTCTTGTACTAGTGCTCCCCCGCTGCAGGTACACCAGTGTTACTCTAGTACTAGTGCTCCCCCGCTGCAGGTACACCAGTGTTACTCTAGCACCAGTGCTCCCCCGCTGCAGGTACACCAGTGTTACTCTAGCACTAGTGCTCCCCCGCTGCAGGTACACCAGTGTTACCCTAGCACCAGTGCTGCCCCGCTGCAGGTACATCAGTGTTACTCTAGTACTAGTGCTCCCCCGCTGCAGGTACATCAGTGTTACTCTAGCACCAGTGCTCCCCCGCTGCAGGAACACCAGTGTTACTCTAGTACTAGTGCTCCCCCGCTGCAGGTACACCAGTGTTACTCTAGCACTAGTGCTCCCCCGCTGCAGGTACATCAGTGTTACTCTAGCACCAGTGCTCCCCCGCTGCAGATACATCAGTGTTACTCTAGCACCAGTGCTCCCCCGCTGCAGGTACACCAGTGTTACTCTTGTACTAGTGCTCCCCCGCTGCAGGTGCACCAGTGTTACTCTTGTACTAGTGCTCCCCCGCTGCAGATACACCAGAGTTACTTTAGTACTAGTGCTCCCCCGCTGCAGATACACCAGTGTTACTCTAGCACCAGTGCTCCCCCGCTGCAGGTACACCAGTGTTACTCTAGCACTAGTGCTCCCCCGCTGCAGGTACACCAGTGTTACTCTAGCACTAGTGCTCCCCCGGTGCAGGTACACCAGTGTTGCTCTAGTACTAGTGATCCCCCGCTGCAGGTAGACCAGTGTTACTCTAGTACTAGTGCTCCCCCGCTGCAGGTACATCAGTGTTACTCTAGCACCAGTGCTCCCCCGCTGCAGGTACACCAGTGTTACTCTAGCACCAGTGCTCCCCCACTGCAGGTACACCAGTGTTACTCTAGTACTAGTGCTCCCCCACTGCAGGTACACCAGTGTTACTCTAGTACTAGTGCTCCCCCGCTGCAGGTACACCAGTGTTACTCTAGCACTAGTGCTCCCCCGCTGCAGGTACACCAGTGTTACTCTAGTACTAGTGCTCCCCCGCTGCAGGTACATCAGTGTTACTCTAGTACTAGTGCTCCCCCGCTGCAGGTACACCAGTGTTACTCTAGCACCAGTGCTCCCCCGCTGCAGGTACACCAGTGTTACTCTAGTACCAGTGCTCCCCCGCTGCAGGTACACCAGTGTTACTCTAGTACCAGTGCTCCCCCGCTGCAGGTACACCAGTGTTACTCTAGCACCAGTGCTCCCCCGCTGCAGGTGCACCAGTGTTACTCTTGTACTAGTGCTCCCCCGCTGCAGGTACACCAGTGTTACTCTAGTACTAGTGCTCCCCCGCTGCAGGTACACCAGTGTTACTCTAGTACTAGTGCTCCCCCGCTGCAGGTACACCAGTGTTACTCTAGTACTAGTGCTCCCCCGCTGCAGGTACACCAGTGTTACTCTAGTACTAGAGCTCCCCCCGCTTCAGGTACACCAGTGTTACTCTAGTACTAGTGCTCCCCCGCTGCAGGTACACCAGTGTTACTCTAGTACCAGTGCTCCCCCGCTGCAGGTACACCAGTGTTACTCTAGCACCAGTGCTCCCCCGCTGCAGGTGCACCAGTGTTACTCTTGTACTAGTGCTCCCCCGCTGCAGGTACACCAGTGTTACTCTAGTACTAGTGCTCCCCCGCTGCAGGTACACCAGTGTTACTCTAGCACCAGTGCTCCCCCGCTGCAGGTACACCAGTGTTACTCTAGCACTAGTGCTCCCCCGCTGCAGGTACACCAGTGTTACCCTAGCACCAGTGCTGCCCCGCTGCAGGTACATCAGTGTTACTCTAGTACTAGTGCTCCCCCGCTGCAGGTACATCAGTGTTACTCTAGCACCAGTGCTCCCCCGCTGCAGGAACACCAGTGTTACTCTAGTACTAGTGCTCCCCCGCTGCAGGTACACCAGTGTTACTCTAGCACTAGTGCTCCCCCGCTGCAGGTACATCAGTGTTACTCTAGCACCAGTGCTCCCCCGCTGCAGATACATCAGTGTTACTCTAGCACCAGTGCTCCCCCGCTGCAGGTACACCAGTGTTACTCTTGTACTAGTGCTCCCCCGCTGCAGGTGCACCAGTGTTACTCTTGTACTAGTGCTCCCCCGCTGCAGATACACCAGAGTTACTTTAGTACTAGTGCTCCCCCGCTGCAGATACACCAGTGTTACTCTAGCACCAGTGCTCCCCCGCTGCAGGTACACCAGTGTTACTCTAGCACTAGTGCTCCCCCGCTGCAGGTACACCAGTGTTACTCTAGCACTAGTGCTCCCCCGGTGCAGGTACACCAGTGTTGCTCTAGTACTAGTGATCCCCCGCTGCAGGTAGACCAGTGTTACTCTAGTACTAGTGCTCCCCCGCTGCAGGTACATCAGTGTTACTCTAGCACCAGTGCTCCCCCGCTGCAGGTACACCAGTGTTACTCTAGTACTAGTGCTCCCCCGCTGCAGGTACACCAGTGTTACTCTAGTACTAGTGCTCCCCCGCTGCAGGTACACCAGTGTTACTCTAGTACTAGTGCTCCCCCGCTGCAGGTACATCAGTGTTACTCTAGTACTAGTGCTCCCCCGCTGCAGGTACACCAGTGTTACTCTAGCACCAGTGCTCCCCCGCTGCAGGTACACCAGTGTTCTCTAGCACCAGTGCTCCCCTGCAGGTACACCAGTGTTACTCTAGTACCAGTGCTCCCCCGCTGCAGGTACACCAGTATTACTCTAGCACCAGTGCTCCCCCGCTGCAGGTACACCAGTGTTACTCTAGTACTAGTGCTTCCCCGCTGCAGGTACACCAGTGTTACTCTAGTACTAGTGCTCCCCCGCTGCAGGTACACCAGTGTTACTCTAGTACTAGTGCTCCCCCGCTGCAGGTACACCAGTGTTACTCTAGTACTAGAGCTCCCCCGCTTCAGGTACACCAGTGTTACTCTAGTACTAGTGCTCCCCCGCTGCAGGTACACCAGTGTTACTCTAGCACCAGTGCTCCCCCGCTGCAGGTACACCAGTGTTACTCTAGCACCAGTGCTCCCCCGCTGCAGGTGCACCAGTGTTACTCTTGTACTAGTGCTCACCCGCTGCCGGTGCACCAGTGTTACTCTTGTACTAGTGCTTCCCCGCTGCAGGTACACCAGTGTTACTCTAGTACTAGTGCTCCCCCGCTGCAGGTACACCAGTGTTACTCTAGCACCAGTGCTCCCCCGCTGCAGGTACACCAGTGTTACTCTAGCACTAGTGCTCCCCCGCTGCAGGTACACCAGTGTTACCCTAGTACCAGTGCTCCCCCGCTGCAGGTACACCAGTGTTACTCTAGGACCAGTGTTCCCCCGCTGCAGGTACACCAGTGTTACTCTAGCACCAGTGCTCCCCCGCTGCAGGTACACCAGTGTTACTCTAGCACCAGTGCTCCCCCGCTGCAGGTACACCAGTGTTACTCTAGCACCAGTGCTCCCCCACTGCAGGTACACCAGTGTTACTCTAGTACTAGTGCTCCCCCGCTGCAGGTACATCAGTGTTACTCTAGTACTAGTGCTCCCCCGCTGCAGGTACACCAGTGTTACTCTAGCACCAGTGCTCCCCCGCTGCAGGTACACCAGTGTTACTCTAGTACCAGTGCTCCCCCGCTGCAGGTACACCAGTGTTCTCTAGCACCAGTGCTCCCCTGCAGGTACACCAGTGTTACTCTAGTACTAGTGCTCCCCCGCTGCAGGTACACCAGTGTTACTCTAGCACCAGTGCTCCCCCGCTGCAGGTACACCAGTGTTACTCTAGCACTAGTGCTCCCCCGCTGCAGGTACACCAGTGTTACTCTAGCACCAGTGCTCCCCGCTGCGGGTACACCAGTGTTACTCTAGTACTAGTGCTTCCCAGCTGCAGGTACACCAGTGTTACTCTAGTACTAGTGCTCCCCCGCTGCAGGTACATCAGTGTTACTCTAGTACTAGTGCTCCCCCGCTGCAGGTACACCAGTGTTACTCTAGCACCAGTGCTCCCCCGCTGCAGGTACACCAGTGTTACTCTAGCACTAGTGCTCCCCCGCTGCAGGTACACCAGTGTTACTCTAGCACCAGTGCTCCCCCGCTGCAGGTACACCAGTGTTACTCTAGCACCAGTGCTCCCCCGCTGCAGGTACACCAGTGTTACTCTTGTACTAGTGCTCCCCCGCTGCAGGTACACCAGTGTTACTCTAGCACCAGTGCTCCCCCGCTGCAGGTGCACCAGTGTTACTCTTCTACTAGTGCTCCCCCGCTGCAGGTACACCAGTGTTACTCTAGTACCAGTGCTCCCCCGCTGCAGGTACACCAGTGTTACTCTAGCACCAGTGCTCCCCCGCTGCAGGTACACCAGTGTTACTCTAGTACTAGTGCTTCCCCTGCTGCAGGTATACCAGTGTTACTCTTGTACTAGTGCTCCCCCGCTGCAGGTACACCAGTGTTACTCTAGCACTAGTGCTCCCCCGCTGCAGGTACACCAGTGTTACCCTAGTACCAGTGCTCCCCCGCTGCAGGTACACCAGTGTTACTCTAGCACTAGTGCTCCCCCGCTGCAGGTACACCAGTGTTACTCTAGCACCAGTGCTCCCCCGCTGCAGGTACACCAGTGTTACTCTAGCACCAGTGCTCCCCCGCTGCAGGTACACCAGTGTTACTCTAGTACTAGTGCTCCCCCGCTGCAGGTACATCAGTGTTACTCTAGCACCAGTGCTCCCCCGCTGCAGGTGCACCAGTGTTACTCTTGTACTAGTGCTCCCCTGCTGCAGGTACACCAGTGTTACTCCAGCACTAGTGCTCCCCCGCTGCAGGTACACCAGTGTTACTCTAGCACCAGTGCTCCCCCGCTGCAGGTACACCAGTGTTACTCTAGTACTAGTGCTCCCCCACTGCAGGTACACCAGTGTTACTCTAGCACCAGTGCTCCCCCGCTGCAGGTACACCAGTGTTACTCTAGCACTAGTGCTCCCCCGCTGCAGGTACACCAGTGTTACTCTAGTACTAGAGCTCCCCCGCTTCAGGTACACCAGTGTTACTCTAGCACTTGTGCTCCCCCGCTGCAGGTACACCAGTGTTACTCTAGTACTAGTGCTCCCCCACTGCAGGTACACCAGTGTTACTCTAGCACCAGTGCTCCCCCGCTGCAGGTACACCAGTGTTACTCTAGCACTAGTGCTCCCCCGCTGCAGGTACACCAGTGTTACTCTAGTACTAGAGCTCCCCCGCTTCAGGTACACCAGTGTTACTCTAGCACTTGTGCTCCCCCGCTGCAGGTACACCAGTATTACTCTAGCACCAGTGCTCCCCCGCTGCAGGTGCACCAGTGTTACTCTTGTACTAGTGCTCCCCCGCTGCAGGTACACCAGTGTTACTCTAGTACCAGTGCTCCCCCGCTGCAGGTACACCAGTGTTACTCTAGCACCAGTGCTCCCCCGCTGCAGGTACACCAGTGTTACTCTAGTACTAGTGCTTCCCCGCTGCAGGTACACCAGTGTTACTCTAGTACTAGTGCTCCCCCGCTGCAGGTACACCAGTGTTACTCTAGCACCAGTGCTCCCCCGCTGCAGGTACACCAGTGTTACCCTAGTACCAGTGCTCCCCCGCTGCAGGTACATCAGTGTTACTCTATTACTAGTGCTCCCCCGCTGCAGGTACACCAGTGTTACTCTAGCACTAGTGCTCCCCCGCTGCAGGTACACCAGTGTTACTCTAGCACCAGTGCTCCCCCGCTGCGGGTGCACCAGTGTTACTCTTGTACTAGTGCTCCCCCGCTGCAGGTACACCAGTGTTACTCTTGTACTAGTGCTCCCCCGCTGCAGGTACACCAGTGTTACTCTAGCACCAGTGCTCCCCCGCTGCAGGTACACCAGTGTTACTCCAGCACTAGTGCTCCCCCGCTGCAGGTACACCAGTGTTACTCTAGCATTAGTGCTCCCCCGCTGCAGGTACACCAGTGTTACTCTAGTACTAGTGCTCCCCCGCTGCAGGTACACCAGTGTTACTCTAGCACTAGTGCTCCCCCGCTGCAGGTACACCAGTGTTACTCTAGCACTAGTGCTCCCCCGCTGCAGGTACACCAGTGTTACTCTAGTACTAGTGCTCCCCCACTGCAGGTACACCAGTGTTACTCTAGCACCAGTGCTCCCCCGCTGCAGGTACACCAGTGTTACTCTAGTACTAGTGCTCCCCCGCTGCAGGTGCACCAGTGTTACTCTAGCACCAGTGCTCCCCCGCTGCAGGTACACCAGTGTTACGCTAGTACTAGAGCTCCCCCGCTTCAGGTACACCAGTGTTACTCTAGCACGAGTGCTCCCCCGCTGCAGGTACACCAGTGTTACGCTAGTACTAGAGCTCCCCCGCTTCAGGTGCACCAGTGTTACTCTAGCACCAGTGCTCCCCCGCTGCAGGTACACCAGAGTTACTCTAGTACTAGTGCTCCCCCGCTGCAGGTACACCAGTGTTACGCTAGTACTAGAGCTCCCCCGCTTCAGGTACACCAGTGTTACTCTAGCACTAGTGCTCCCCCCGCTGCAGGTACACCAGTGTTACTCTAGTACTAGTGCTCCCCCGCTGCAGGTACACCAGTGTTACTCTAGCACCAGTGCTCCCCCGCTGCAGGTACACCAGTGTTACTCTAGTACTAGTGCTCCCCCGCTGCAGGTACACCAGTGTTACTCTAGCACCAGTGCTCCCCCGCTGCAGGTACACCAGTGTTACTCTAGCACCAGTGCTCCCCCGCTGCAGGTGCACCAGTGTTACTCTTGTACTAGTGCTCCCCCGCTGCAGGTACACCAGTGTTACTCTAGTACCAGTGCTCCCCCGCTGCAGGTACACCAGTGTTACTCTAGCACTAGTGCTCCCCCGCTGCAGGTACACCAGTGTTACCCTAGTACCAGTGCTCCCCCGCTGCAGGTACACCAGTGTTACTCTAGCACTAGTGCTCCCCCGCTGCAGGTACACCAGTGTTACTCTAGCACCAGTGCTCCCCCGCTGCAGGTACACCAGTGTTACTCTAGCACCAGTGCTCCCCCGCTGCAGGTACACCAGTGTTACTCTAGTACTAGTGCTCCCCCGCTGCAGGTACACCAGTGTTACTCTAGCACCAGTGCTCCCCCGCTGCAGGTACACCAGTGTTACTCTAGCACCAGTGCTCCCCCGCTGCAGGTGCACCAGTGTTACTCTTGTACTAGTGCTCCCCCGCTGCAGGTGCACCAGTGTTACTCTAGTACCAGTGCTCCCCCGCTGCAGGTACACCAGTGTTACTCTAGCACCAGTGCTCCCCCGCTGCAGGTGCACCAGTGTTACTCTAGCACCAGTGCTCCCCCGCTGGTGAGGAGGTGTCATGGCACTCGCTGTGACCCATGTATCACTGCGCCGCCTCCTTCTCTTGTTATGTATCGCACATGGATTATTTCTGATGTATCCAGTGGTGAGGAGTCGGGATGTGACTATGTGGGGGCTAATGGAGGCACATACATTATACATGACCACACTGACCCTGTGACCCCACTAATGGAGCCATTATCTTATTATACACACAGTGCGGTCACACCGAGCGCCCGCCGAGGGGCTTCCAGACGCCTCCGATGAGTGTTATGGTAATAGATAATAGGTGACATCATCAGGATCTGCTGGGACTAGTGACATCACTGGTGACATCAGCACGGGTTGTTAGAAGCCCCTCCCCCTAGATAACCCTAGGATTAGGGATTGGCTAGTGATTTTGGGCTCCATTAGATAACAAAAAATCCCCCAAGAGCTTAATCTAATGCTGGACCCCAGAGGGTGAGGAGATGACAACCGGATTAGGGCCATTAGAGGACTCTCTCCAGTGATGGCGGAGCACAGGGAGATGTTAGGGGGCGGTTGTGGGGTATTATATGACAGTATTATGTGTGTAATGATATTATTGAATGCACTCTATGGCGGTATTATTATCTGTGGGGGCCCAGACATATTGTTTTACCTGTATAGATGGGATGGATTGTGGTCTGCGGCAGGGAAGTCGCACTGCGCTCCAGGAATTACATGTAAATAATCCTCACAGCCAGGATTAGGGGAGAGTCACAGCCAGGATTAGGGGAGAGTCACAGCCAGGATTAGGGGAGAGTCACAGCCAGGATTAGGGGAGAGTCACAGCCAGGATTAGGGGGAGAGTCACAGCCAGGATTAGGGGGAGAGTCACAGCCAGGATTAGGGGGCGAGTCACAGCCAGGATTAGGGGAGAGTCACAGCCAGGATTAGGGGAGAGTCACAGCCAGGATTAGGGGAGAGTCACAGCCAGGGTGAGTCACAGTCAGGATTAGGGGGCGAGTCACAGCCAGGATTAGGGGAGAGTCACAGCCAGGATTAGGGGGTGAGTCACAGCCAGGATTAGGGGGTGAGTCACAGCCAGGGTGAGTCACAGCCAGGATTAGGGGGCGAGTCACATCCAGGATTAGGGGGCGAGTCACAGCCAGGATTAGGGGGCGAGTCACAGCCAGGATTAGGGGAGAGTCACAGCCAGGATTAGGGGAGAGTCACAGCCAGGGTGAGTCACAGTCAGGATTAGGGGGCGAGTCACAGCCAGGATTAGGGGAGAGTCACAGCCAGGATTAGGGGGTGAGTCACAGCCAGGATTAGGGGGTGAGTCACAGCCAGGATTAGGGGGAGAGTCACAGCCAGGATTAGGGGGAGAGTCACAGCCAGGATTAGGGGGAGAGTCACAGCCAGGATTAGGGGGAGAGTCACAGCCAGGATTAGGGGGAGAGTCACAGCCAGGATTAGGGGGCGAGTCACAGCCAGGATTAGGGGGCGAGTCACAGCCAGGATTAGGGGGCGAGTCACAGCCAGGATTAGGGGGTGAGTCACAGCCAGGTTTAGGGGGAGTCACGGCCATTAGCTTTGTTGTTTAGCAGAGGATGGCGGTTGTGGATGAGCGCTGCGGTATGTCAGTAACGAGACGACCTGCGCTGACACGATGTGCAGGAATCTCCCCATTATCTAAAATCTATGCTGATTATTTTGAAGATATCACGACAGAGGAAGATGTCTCATTTATAGGGCTCCAGAGAGGGCGGGACCCAGACCCACATGACCAAATGGGACTACATATAGGGATTGGACCCTAATTCACGAGCCCCACTGGAAGGGGCACTAAAAATATCAGCCACAACAGCGCTGTATCTGTCCCCCTTCTATCAGCTAAAAATTGTTTCCTTCACATCCCCATAAAATCAGTGTTATAAACTTCCCTGGTATCTAGGGATCTATAGAACGAGTCAGGTGACCTGGTCAGGGTCACATCATTACAGGTCCTTTAGGGTCTTAACATTAGCAAACCCCATGTACATATGTACTTCTCCTCCAGGCTGTCAACTGTCAATCAAGGCACATGCAATCACCTGGTTGTCTGCTCTCACACATGGTCGAACCTGACCGCGGCACCTAACTTACCTTAACATGGGTGCCGCCATCTTGGATGGCCGATCACCACCCCCTGTGATGTCATCGGAGGGCGGCGATCGGTTGGGGTGGCAGCCTAGTGTCTCATTGAGACCCACAGGCTTTCCATGTGCAATGACCTCTAATAGCCAGCAGATGGCAGACTATCAGAAATCATAGTAATATTACTATATACTGCAAGGCAGTACAGTAGTATCGCAGTATATAGTAAGAGCAATCAGACTCTGCAGGGTGAAATTACCCTGAAGGGTCTGAAATAATGGTACAAAAAAATAAAAAATAAATAGGAAAAAATAGTAAAAAAAAGTTTACATCACCCGCCTTTCCCTAGATATAAAAGCAAATAGACAGTAAAAATCAGAAACATGTTTGGTATCAT
Source organism: Engystomops pustulosus (assembly GCF_040894005.1). Taxonomy (NCBI): domain Eukaryota; kingdom Metazoa; phylum Chordata; class Amphibia; order Anura; family Leptodactylidae; genus Engystomops; species Engystomops pustulosus. The sequence goes on from NW_027284963.1 coordinate 48,451, forward strand.
CGCGTCCCAAAATGTCCGATCTATCAAAATATAATCACGATTTTTTTTTCCCGGCATTTTCCGTAATGGAAAATGGCACCCAAAGTCGAAAGTGACACTTTTTTGCCATTTAAAAAAAAAACATTAAAAATTCTATAATAAGTGATCAAAAGGCCGTACAGTCCTCAAAATAGTAGCATTAAAAACGTCATCAAAATTCACAAAAAATGACCCCACCCTCAGCTCCGTGCCCTAAAGTGTGAAAATGTTATTAGCGCCAGAAGATGGCAAAATGAAGAAATTTTTTTTTTGTACAGAAGGTTTTAATTTTTGTAAATATATGAAAACATGATAAAACCTGTACAAATGTGCTATCCTCGTGATCGGACCGAACCAAAGAATAAAGCAGACCTGTCACATGTGGCGCTCAGTGAAAGCCGTAAAATACAAGCCCACAAGAATACGGCGCAAATGCGTTTTTTCATCATTTTCACTGCATTCAGAATTTTTTTCCGGCTTCCCAGTACACGGCATGGAATATTCAATACCATCACTACGAAGTGCAGTTTGTCACGCAGAAAACAAGCCCCCGCACAGCTCTGTACATGGAGAAATAAAAATGTTACAGATTTTTGAAGGTGGGGAGTGAAAAATAAAAACGCAAAAACAAAAAAAGGGCCACGTCCTTAAGGGGTTAAAACCTCCAGCTGAGGAGCAGATTTTTGGTTATTCCAGTTTTAGTGTCCAGTACGAGGTGTCTGTGGACTCTGCATATCTTCGTCTATTACATTTAGTTGGTGTGAAACTAATTCTTTTCTGTCTGGGGCACATTTTTTTGCCATCAAATTAAAATTTTCTTGCTTTTTTTTTACTTAAATGTGACACTTTGAATCAAAATTGCAGGACTGTGCCTTTGTCTATAAACTTTTCTGTGCAATTTTAAAAATGGGACAAGTTTCTACTTTTAGAAAATATCCGGTTTGCTGGGGTGGAGTCTAATTCTTTACACGGTCATTTCGGTTTTATTTGTATAACTTGTTCTGGCCAATGGAGCGTCATCTGTCCGTATAGTCCGGCGCTGCAGAGCAGCCACAACCTCCGCAGCAGAGATAGGAGCCCACGTGTCTTGTGTATCTGTTTATTTCATGTGGTTTATCATACAAAGAACATACATGATAACACGGAGGTCATATGTGTGACATGTGCTCGCTCCTCGGAGGCGGCTTCGCTGTTCATAGCAACTAATCAGATGCCATAGTCAGACACAGGACCAAAAAATAACTGTGATCTGATTGGTCGCTAGGGTCAGCAAAGATACTATTTCTGCACTTTGCAACCTATCAAGGCGCAGCTCTGGTTTTTTAATGCTCTGAGCCCTGATTGGTTGTTTTGGGTAATAAGGTCACGACCTTGGAGAAATATACATAAAGGCTACACGATACAATCTAAGCTACGATAAAAATCTATGTGGAAATTTGTTGGGGTCCATGTGTGGGTTCTCCTGGGATAAGCGGCACTGTATATATATAGTAGCCATATAGTATCTACACCCCTGGCTGTGTAGTCAGAGACACATGGCACCACTGACGCCAACCATCGTAGGTTTACGCCCCTCTTAGAGAAGCCACGCCTTTTCTGGGGCTCACAGGTGCCCCTTTCTCGCCTTCTGCTCCCGAGCCAGCTGACACAGAGCACAGGGGCCACAGAATGTCAGACACACGCAGTCATCGCAGATCGTGCCCTGCAAGAGAAACCAAAGGTAGAGATCAGTGAGCGCCGAGCCCTGAGATCTGTAGCATCTGCAGTGGAGTCATGGGGTCTGTAGTAACTGCAGCGGAGTCCTGGCGTCTGTAGCATCTGCAGCGGAGTCCTGGGATCTGTAGTATCTGCAGTGGAGTCCTGTGGGATCCGTAGTATCTGCAGTGGAGTCCTGGGGTCTGTAGCATCTGCAGCGGAGTCCTGGGATCTCTAGTATCTAGAGTGGAGTCCTGTGGGATCTCTAGTATCTAGAGTGGAGTCCTGTGGGATCCTGAGTATCTAGAGTGGAGTCCTGGGATCTCTAGTATCTAGAGTGGAGTCCTGGGATCTCTAGTATCTAGAGTGGAGTCCTGTGGGATCTCTAGTATCTAGAGTGGAGTCCTGGGATCTCTAGTATCTAGAGTGGAGTCCTGGGATCTCTAGTATCTAGAGTGGAGTCCTGTGGGATCTCTAGTATCTAGAGTGGAGTCCTGTGGGATCTCTAGTATCTAGAGTGGAGTCCTGTGGGATCTCTAGTATCTAGAGTGGAGTCCTGTGGGATCTCTAGTATCTAGAGTGGAGTCCTGTGGGATCTCTAATATCTAGAGTGGAGTCCTGTGGGATCTCTAGTATCTAGAGTGGAGTCCTGTGGGATCTCTAGTATCTAGAGTGGAGTCCTGTGGGATCTCTAGTATCTAGAGTGGAGTCCTGTGGGATCTCTAGTATCTAGAGTGGAGTCCTGTGGGATCTCTAGTATCTAGAGTGGAGTCCTGTGGGATCCAGAGTATCTGCAGTGGAGTCCTGTGGGATCCAGAGTATCTGCAGTGGAGTCCTGTGGGATCCAGAGTATCTGCAGTGGAGTCCTGTGGGATCCAGAGTATCTAGAGTGGAGTCCTGTGGGATCTCTAGTATCTAGAGTGGAGTCCTGGGGGATCTCTAGTATCTAGAGTGGAGTCCTGGGGGATCTCTAGTATCTAGAGTGGAGTCCTGTGGGATCCAGAGTATCTGCAGTGGAGTCCTGTGGGATCCAGAGTATCTGCAGTGGAATCCTGTGGGGTCCAGAGTATCTGCAGTGGAGTCCTGTGGGATCCAGAGTATCTGCAGTGGAGTCCTGTGGGATCCAGAGTATCTGCAGTGGAGTCCTGTGGGATCCAGAGTATCTGCAGTGGAGTCCTGTGGGATCCAGAGTATCTGCAGCGGAGTCCTGTGGGATCCAGAGTATCTGCAGTGGAGTCCTGTGGGATCCAGAGTATCTAGAGTGGAGTCCTGTGGGATCTCTAGTATCTAGAGTGGAGTCCTGTGGGATCTCTAGTATCTAGAGTGGAGTCCTGTGGGATCTCTAGTATCTAGAGTGGAGTCCTGTGGGATCCAGAGTATCTGCAGTGGAGTCCTGTGGGATCCAGAGTATCTGCAGTGGAGTCCTGTGGGATCCAGAGTATCTGCAGTGGAGTCCTGTGGGATCCAGAGTATCTAGAGTGGAGTCCTGTGGGATCTCTAGTATCTAGAGTGGAGTCCTGGGGGATCTCTAGTATCTAGAGTGGAGTCCTGGGGGATCTCTAGTATCTAGAGTGGAGTCCTGTGGGATCCAGAGTATCTGCAGTGGAGTCCTGTGGGATCCAGAGTATCTGCAGTGGAATCCTGTGGGGTCCAGAGTATCTGCAGTGGAGTCCTGTGGGATCCAGAGTATCTGCAGTGGAGTCCTGTGGAGTCCGGTGTATCTGCAGCGGAGTCCTGTGGGATCCAGAGTATCTGCAGTGGAGTCCTGTGGGATCCAGAGTATCTGCAGCGGAGTCCTGTGGGATCCGGAGTGTTTGCTGCAGAGTCCTGCGGAGTGATATGATTAAATCCTTACACAGAAATCCCTATAATTCTTACCGGAATACGATGACGTTCTCTTAAGCCAGTCCGTAAGGCGAGCATAGTGCCCCCTACCAGTGGCAGACAGCAGCACTCCCCGAATTCAGACGCCACTCTGCAGGCCAAGATGAGAGGACAGAAAGTTCCACACGCACCTGGAGGAGACAAAATCAGATCATCAGCCGCAGGAGCATCACTACAGGCGTCTCCATAACACTGACACCAGCTCACAGATCCACAGCTAAAGAGAGGAACCAGCAGCTCTGTCATCAGCCGCAGGAGCATCACTACAGGCGTCGCCATAACACTGACACCAGCTCACAGATCCACAGCTAAAGAGAGAAACCAGCAGCTCTGTCATCAGCCGCAGGAGCATCACTACAGGCGTCTCCATAACACTGACACCAGCTCACAGATCCACAGCTAAAGAGAGGAACCAGCAGCTCTGTCATCAGCCGCAGGAGCAGGAGCATCACTACAGGCGTCTCCATAACACTGACACCAGCTCACAGATCCACAGCTAAAGAGAGGAACCAGCAGCTCTGTCATCAGGAGCAGGAGCATCACTACAGGCGTCTCCATAACACTGACACCAGCTCACAGATCCACAGCTAAAGAGAGGAACCAGCAGCTCTGTCATCAGCCGCAAGAGCAGGAGCATCACTACAGGCGTCTCCATAACACTGAGACCAGCTCACAGATCCACAGCTAAAGAGAGGAACCATCAGCTCTGTCATCAGCCGCAGGAGCAGGAGCATCACTACAGGCGTCTCCATAACACTGAGACCAGCTCACAGATCCACAGCTAAAGAGAGGAACCAGCAGCTCTGTCATCAGCCGCAGGAGCATCACTACAGGCGTCTCCATAACACTGACACCAGCTCACAGATCCACAGCTAAAGAGAGGAACCATCAGCTCTGTCATCAGCCGCAGGAGCATCACTACAGGCGTCTCCATAACACTGACACCAGCTCACAGATCCACAGCTAAAGAGAGGAACCAGCAGCTCTGTCATCAGCCGCAGGAGCAGGAGCATCACTACAGGCGTCTCCATAACACTGAGACCAGCTCACAGATCCACAGCTAAAGAGAGGAACCAGCAGCTCTGTCATCAGCCGCAGGAGCATCACTACAGGCGTCTCCATAACACTGACAACAGCTCACAGATCCACAGCTAAAGAGGGGAACCAGCAGCTCTGTCATCAGCCGCAGGAGCATCACTACAGGCGTCTCCATAACACTGAGACCAGCTCACAGATCCACAGCTAAAGAGAGAAACCAGCAGCTCTGTCATCAGCCGCAGGAGCATCACTACAGGCGTCTCCATAACACTGAGACCAGCTCACAGATCCACAGCTAAAGAGAGGAACCAGCAGCTCTGTCATCAGCCGCAGGAGCATCACTACAGGCCTCTCCATAACACTGAGACCAGCTCACAGATCCACAGCTAAAGAGAGGAACCAGCAGCTCTGTCATCAGCCGCAGGAGCATCACTACAGGCGTCTCCATAACACTGACACCAGCTCACAGATCCACAGCTAAAGAGAGAAACCAGCAGCTCTGTCATCAGCCGCAGGAGCATCACTACAGGCGTCTCTATAACACTGACACCAGCTCACAGATCCACAGCTAAAGAGAGGAACCAGCAGCTCTGTCATCAGCCTCAGGACCATCACTACAGGCATCTCCATAACACTGACACCAGCTCACAGATCTACAGCTAAAGAGAGAAACCAGCAGCTGTGTCATCAGGAGCAGGAGCATCACTACAGGCGTCTCCATAACACTGACACCAGCTCACAGATCCACAGCTAAAGAGAGGAACCAGCAGCTCTGTCATCAGCCGCAGGAGCAGGAGCATCACTACAGGCATCTCCATAACACTGACAGCAGCTCACAGATCCACAGCTAAAGAGAGGAACCAGCAGCTCTGTCATCAGCCGCAGGAGCAGGAGCATCACTACAGGCGTCTTCATAACACTGACACCAGCTCACAGATCCACAGCTAAAGAGAGAAACCAGCAGCTCTGTCATCAGCCGCAGGAGCATCACTACAGGCGTCTCCATAACACTGACACCAGCTCACAGATCCACAGCTAAAGAGAGAAACCAGCAGCTCTGTCATCAGCCGCAGGAGCATCACTACAGGCGTCTCCATAACACTGACACCAGCTCACAGATCCACAGCTAAAGAGAGAAACCAGCAGCTCTGTCATCAGCCGCAGGAGCAGATGCATCACTACAGGCATCTCCATAACACTGACACCAGCTCACAGATCCACAGCTACAGAGAGAAACCAGCAGCTCTGCATCAGGAGCAGGAGCATCACTACAGGCATCTCCATAACACTGAGACCAGCTCACAGATCCACAGCTAAAGAGAGAAACCAGCAGCTCTGTCATCAGCCGCAGGAGCAGGAGCATCACTACAGGCGTCTCCATAACACTGAGACCAGCTCACAGATCCACAGCTAAAGAGAGAAACCAGCACCTCTGTCATCAGCCGCAGGAGCATCACTACAGGCATCTCCATAACACTGAGACCAGCTCACAGATCCACAGCCAAAGAGAGAAACCAGCAGCTCTGTCATCAGCCGCAGGAGCATCACTACAGGCGTCTCCATAACACTGACACCAGCTCACAGATCCACAGCTAAAGAGAGAAACCAGCAGCTCTGTCATCAGCCGCAGCCGCAGGAGCATCACTACAGGCATCTCCATAAAACTGAGACCAGCTCACAGATCCATAGCTAAAGAGAGGAACCAGCAGCTCTGTCATCAGCCACAGGAGCATCACTACAGGCGTCTCCATAAAACTGAGACCAGCTCACAGATCCACAGCTAAAGAGAGAAACCAGCAGCTCTGTCATCAGCCGCAGCCGCAGGAGCATCACTACAGGCATCTCCATAAAACTGAGACCAGCTCACAGATCCATAGCTAAAGAGAGAAACCAGCAGCTCTGTCATCAGCCGCAGCCGCAGGAGCATCACTACAGGCGTCTTCATAACACTGACACCAGCTCACAGATCCACAGCTAAAGAGAGAAACCAGCAGCTCTGTCATCAGCCGCAGGAGCAGGAGCATCACTACAGGCGTCTCCATAACACTGACACCAGCTCACAGATCCACAGCTAAAGAGAGAAACCAGCAGCTCTGGAGCAGGAGCATCACTACAGCCGTCTCCATAACACTGAGACCAGCTCACAGATCCACAGCTAAAGAGAGAAACCAGCAGCTCTGTCATCAGCCGCAGGAGCAGGAGCATCACTACAGGCGTCTCCATAACACTGACAACAGCTCACAGATCCACAGCTAAAGAGAGAAACCAGCAGCTCTGTCATCAGCCTCAGGACCATCACTACAGGTGTCTCCATAACACTGACACCAGCTCACAGATCCACAGCTAAAGAGAGAAACCAGCAGCTCTGTCATCAGCCGCAGGAGCATCACTACAGGCGTCTCCATAACACTGACACCAGCTCACAGATCCACAGTCTAAGAGAGAAACCAGCAGCTCTGTCATCAGCCGCAGGAGCAGGAGCATCACTACAGGCGTCTCCATAACACTGACACCAGCTCACAGATCCACAGCTAAAGAGAGGAACCAGCAGCTCTGTCATCAGCCGCAGGAGCAGGAGCATCACTACAGGCGTCTCCATAACACTGACACCAGCTCACAGATCCACAGCTAAAGAGAGAAACCAGCAGCTCTGTCATCAGCCGCAGGAGCATCACTACAGGCATCTCCATAACACTGACACCAGCTCACAGATCTACAGCTAAAGAGAGAAACCAGCAGCTCTGTCATCAGCCGCAGGAGCAGGAGCATCACTACAGGCATCTCCATAACACTGACACCAGCTCACAGATCCACAGCTAAAGAGAGAAACCAGCAGCTTTGTCATCAGCCGCAGGAGCATCACTACAGGCGTCTCCATAACACTGACACCAGCTCACAGATCCACAGCTAAAGAGAGAAACCAGCAGCTCTGTCATCAGCCGCAGGAGCAGGAGCATCACTACAGGCGTCTCCATAACACTGACACCAGCTCACAGATCCACAGCTAAAGAGAGAAACCAGCAGCTCTGTCATCAGCCGCAGGAGCAGCAGCATCACTACAGGCGTCTCCATAACACTGACACCAGCTCACAGATCCACAGCTAAAGAGAGAAACCAGCAGCTCTGTCATCAGCCGCAGGAGCAGGAGCATCACTACAGACGTCTCCATAACACTGAGAACAGCTCACAGATCCACAGCTAAAGAGAGAAACCAGCAGCTCTGTCATCAGCCGCAGGAGCATCACTACAGACGTCTCCATAACACTGAGACCAGCTCACAGATCCACAGCTAAAGAGAGAAACCAGCAGCTCTGTCATCAGCCGCAGGAGCATCACTACAGGCGTCTCCATAACACTGACACCAGCTCACAGATCCACAGCTAAAGAGAGAAACCATCAGCTCTGTTATCAGCCGCAGGAGCAGGAGCATCACTACAGGCGTCTCCATAACACTGACACCAGCTCACAGATCCACAGCTAAAGAGAGGAACCAGCAGCTCTGTCATCAGCCTCAGGACCATCACTACAGGCATCTCCATAACACTGACACCAGCTCACAGATCCACAGCTAAAGAGAGAAACCAGCAGCTCTGTCATCAGCCGCAGGAGCAGGAGCAGGAGCATCACTACAGGCGTCTCCATAACACTGACACCAGCTCACAGATCCACAGCTAAAGAGAGAAACCAGCAGCTCTGTCATCAGCCGCAGGAGCAGGAGCAGGAGCATCACTACAGGCGTCTCCATAACACTGACACCAGCTCACAGATCCACAGCTAAAGAGAGGAACCAGCAGCTCTGTCATCAGCTGCAGGAGCAGGAGCATATTTAGGCGTCTCCATAACACTGAGACCAGCTCACAGATCCACAGCTAAAGAGAGGAACCAGCAGCTCTGTCATCAGCCGCAGGAGCAGGAGCATCACTACAGGCGTCTCCATAACACTGACACCAGCTCACAGATCCACAGCTAAAGAGAGGAACCAGCAGCTCTGTCATCAGCCGCAGGAGCATCACTACAGGCGTCTCCATAACACTGACAGCAGCTCACAGATCCACAGCTAAAGAGAGAAACCAGCAGCTCTGTCATCAGCCGCAGGAGCAGGAGCATCACTACAGGCGTCTCCATAACACTGACACCAGCTCACATAACCACAGTTAAAGAGAGAAACCAGCAGCTCTGTCATCAGCCGCAGGAGCATCACTACAGGCGTCTCCATAACACTGACACCAGCTCACAGATCCACAGCTAAAGAGAGAAACCAGCAGCTCTGTCATCAGCCGCAGGAGCATCACTACAGGCGTCTCCATAACACTGACACCAGCTCACAGATCCACAGCTAAAGAGAGAAACCAGCAGCTCTGTCATCAGGAGCAGGAGCATATTTAGGCGTCTCCATAACACTGACACCAGCTCACAGATCCACAGCTAAAGAGAGAAACCAGCAGCTCTGTCATCAGCCGCAGGAGCAGGAGCATCACTACAGGCGTCGCCATAACACTGACACCAGCTCACAGATCCACAGCTAAAGAGAGAAACCAGCAGCTCTGTCATCAGCCGCAGGAGCAGGAGCAGGAGCAGGAGCATCACTACAGGCGTCTCCATAACACTGACACCAGCTCACAGATCCACAGCTAAAGAGAGAAACCAGCAGCTCTGTCATCAGCCGCAGGAGCAGGAGCAGGAGCAGGAGCATCACTACAGGCGTCTCCATAACACTGACACCAGCTCACAGATCCACAGCTAAAGAGAGGAACCAGCAGCTCTGTCATCAGCCACAGGAGCAGGAGCATCACTACAGGCGTCGCCATAACACTGACACCAGCTCACAGATCCACAGCTAAAGAGAGAAACCAGCAGCTCTGTCATCAGCCGCAGGAGCAGGAGCATCACTACAGGCGTCTCCATAACACTGACACCAGCTCACAGATCCACAGCTAAAGAGAGGAACCAGCAGCTCTGTCATCAGCCGCAGGAGCAGGAGCATCACTACAGGCGTCTCCAGAACACTGACACCATCTCACAGATCCACAGCTAAAGAGAGGAACCAGCAGCTCTGTCATCAGCCGCAGGAGCATCACTACAGATGTCTCCATAACACTAACACCAGCTCACAGATCCACAGCTAAAGAGAGAAACCAGCAGCTCTGTCATCAGCCGCAGGAGCATCACTACAGGCGTCGCCATAACACTGACACCAGCTCACAGATCCACAGCTAAAGAGAGAAACCAGCAGCTCTGTCATCAGCCTCAGGACCATCACTACAGGCGTCTCCATAACACTGACACCAGCTCACAGATCCACAGCTAAAGAGAGAAACCAGCAGCTCTGTCATCAGCCGCAGGAGCATCACTACAGGCATCTCCATAACACTGACACCAGCTCACAGATCCACAGCTAAAGAGAGAAACCAGCAGCTGTGTCATCAGGAGCAGGAGCATCACTACAGGCATCTCCATAACACTGACACCAGCTCACAGGTCCACAGCTAAAGAGAGAAACTAGCAGCTCTGTCATCAGCCGCAGGAGCATCACTACAGGCGTCTCCATAACACTGACACCAGCTCACAGATCCACAGCTAAAGAGAGAAACCAGCAGCTCTGTCATCAGCCACAGGAGCATCACTACAGGCATCTCTATAACACTGACACCAGCTCACAGATCCACAGCTAAAGAGAGAAACCAGCAGCTCTGTCATCAGCCGCAGGAGCATCACTACAGGCGTCTCCATAACACTGACACCAGCTCACAGATCCACAGCTAAAGAGAGAAACCAGCAGCTCTGTCATCAGCCGCAGGAGCATCACTACAGGCGTCGCCATAACACTGAGACCAGCTCACAGATCCACAGCTAAAGAGAGGAACCATCAGCTCTGTCATCAGCCGCAGGAGCATCACTACAGGCATCTCTATAACACTGACACCAGCTCACAGATCCACAGCTAAAGAGAGAAACCAGCAGCTCTGTCATCAGCCGCAGGAGCATCACTACAGGCGTCTCCATAACACTGACACCAGCTCACAGATCCACAGCTAAAGAGAGAAACCAGCAGCTCTGTCATCAGCCGCAGGAGCATCACTACAGGCGTCGCCATAACACTGAGACCAGCTCACAGATCCACAGCTAAAGAGAGGAACCAGCAGCTTTGTCATCAGCCGCAGGAGCAGGAGCAGGAGCATCACTACAGGCGTCTCCATAACACTGAGACCAGCTCACAGATCCACAGCTAAAGAGAGGAACCAGCAGCTCTGTCATCAGCCGCAGGAGCAGGAGCATCACTACAGGCGTCTCCATAACACTGAGACCAGCTCACAGATCCACAGCTAAAGAGAGAAACCAGCAGCTCTGTCATCAGCCGCAGGAGCATCACTACAGGCATCTCCATAACACTGACACCAGCTCACAGATCTACAGCTAAAGAGAGAAACCAGCAGCTCTGTCATCAGCCGCAGGAGCATCACTACAGATGTCTCCATAACACTGACACCAGCTCACAGATCCACAGCTAAAGAGAGAAACCAGCAGCTCTGTCATCAGCCTCAGGAGCAGGAGCATCACTACAGGCGTCTCCATAACACTGACACCAGCTCACAGATCCACAGCTAAAGAGGGGAACCAGCAGCTCTGTCATCAGCCACAGGAGCAGGACCATCACTACAGGCGTCTCCATAACATTGACACCAGCTCACAGATCCACAGCTAAAGAGAGAAACCAGCAGCTCTGTCATCAGCCGCAGGAGCAGGAGCATCACTACAGGCATCTCCATAACACTGACACCAGCTCACAGATCCACAGCTAAAGAGAGAAACCAGCAGCTCTGTCATCAGCCGCAGGAGCATCACTACAGGTGTCTCCATAACACTGACACCAGCTCACAGATCCACAGCTAAAGAGAGGAACCAGCAGCTCTGTCATCAGCCGCAGGAGCAGGAGCATCACTACAGATGTCTCCATAACACTGACACCAGCTCACAGATCCACAGCTAAAGAGAGAAACCAGCAGCTCTGTCATCAGCCGCAGGAGCAGGAGCATCACTACAGGCATCTCCATAACACTGACACCAGCTCACAGATCCAAAGCTAAAGAGAGAAACCAGCAGCTCTGTCATCAGCCGCAGGAGCAGGAGCATCACTACAGGCGTCTCCATAACACTGAGACCAGCTCACAGATCCACAGCTAAAGAGAGAAACCAGCAGCGCTGTCATCAGCCGCAGGAGCAGGAGCATCACTACAGGCGTCTCCATAACACTGAGACCAGCTCACAGATCCACAGCTAAAGAGAGAAACCAGCAGCTCTGTCATCAGCCGCAGGAGCATCACTACAGGCATCTCCATAACACTGACACCAGCTCACAGATCCACAGCTAAAGAGAGAAACCAGCAGCTCTGTCATCAGCTGCAGGAGCATCACTACAGGCGTCTCCATAACACCGACACCAGCTCACAGATCCACAGCTAAAGAGAGAAACCAGCAGCTCTGTCATCAGCCGCAGGAGCATCACTACAGCCGTCTCCATAACACTGAGACCAGCTCACAGATCCACAGCTAAAGAGAGGAACCATCAGCTCTGTCATCAGCCTCAGGAGCAGGAGCATCACTACAGGCGTCTCCATAACACTGAGACCAGCTCACAGATCCACAGCTAAAGAGAGAAACCAGCAGCTCTGTCATTAGCCGTAGGAGCATCACTACAGACGTCTCCATAACACTGAGACCAGCTCACAGATCCACAGCTAAAGAGAGAAACCAGCAGCTCTGTCATCAGCCGCAGGAGCATCACTACAGGTGTCTCCATAACACTGACACCAGCTCACAGATCCACAGCTAAAGAGAGAAACCAGCAGCTCTGTCATCAGCCGCAGGAGCATCACTACAGGCGTCTCCATAACACTGACACCAGCTCACAGATCCACAGCTAAAGAGAGGAACCAGCAGCTCTGTCATCAGCCGCAGGAGCATCACTACAGGCGTCTCCATAACACTGAGACCAGCTTTAATATCACAGGTGTCTCTACACTACGCAGATCACAGCTCACAGATGCAGCACTAAGGAGAGATAACAGCTGAAGCTGCACCAAGCACCAGAAATCCTGTTAATCCTTCCCCATGTCTGTCTGAACCATATTTAGGGCCATAGGACTAGTAAGAGCTCCATCTCACAGTTTTGACTATAATAAAAGGAGCCCCTAACCCCCTTAATAACCTACCCATGTGCCTGTGCCTGACAGGTGAGCTCAGATCCATATATATATAACTGACCCGTGTGCCTGTGCTCAGATCCATAGTTACACATAATCCATGTGCCTGTTGTATCCATGTTCCCTTGTGGGGTCCTATAAACAGTCATGTGACCAGGGATGAATATGTCTCATGCAGGATGATACTTACACACTCCCATGTCCTTACAACAGTCCATCACGTCCGAGCTCCACTGACTGCCCATGGGGTTAGAGTTGGTGAAGACCTGCACCACCTGCGGCTGCGCTGTCACCGGGAAAGTGAGTGGCATCTGCAGAGACCAAAGGGCACATCGAGGTGAGGAGGGGAACTTACCATGATATTTCTCTCTCTATCAGTCCTGCTGGACATAATGTCAGTTGCCCCTAGACACGACCCTGTAACTTCTGTCTTAGGGTCGGGCTGGCACCTTGGATTTGTGTGTAGCCCCGCCCCCTGCATGGAGCTCAGAGACACTGACTCATCACTTCCTGCCAGCACATCATGAGCACACAGAGAGGCTGTGTGAGAGATAATATTATTTTCCTTTGTTGTAGCTTCTCCAAGTATATTGCTTGTCCTCATGTCCTCACACTGCTGGGCTCTGGGCTCTTTGCAATGGCTTTGAGTTAAAGCTGTATCATTCTTCTTATTGAAAGCTGCAGAAGGAAAGGGCTGTGGCACAGCTTTACACAACAAGCTAGAAGCACAGCAGTGTGAGGACACAAAGTCAGTGCACTTAGGAGCCTTAGGTCTAGAGAGATAATTGCATATTTTACAGTCCCGCTGCTACTACCAACATACACAAATAGATGTATGATTACACAACATAGTCTATTGTCTCCTGGGACAATACTTAACACTGTCCTCAGAGCACACAGAGCACAGCAGTGTTAGGACACCCCATATTACAATCCAAGCTGTAAGAAGACCCCAGCGGAGGACAGAACCATGACCTGTATGTGGGAGCATAGCCATGACACAACCTGTATGTGGGAGCATAGCCATGACACAACCTGTATGTGGGAGCATAGCCATGACACAACCTGTATGTGGGAGCATTGCCATGACACAACCTGTATGTGGGAGCTTAGCCATGACACAACCTGTATGTGGGAGCATAGCCATGACACAACCTGTATGTGGGAGCTTAGCCATGACACAACCTGTATGTGGGAGCATAGCCATGACACAACCTGTATGTGGGAGCATAGCCTTGGCACAACCTGTATGTGGGAGCATTGCCATGACACAACCTGTATGTGGGAGCATAGCCATGACACAACCTGTATGTGAGAGCATAGCCATGACACAACCTGTATGTGGGAGCATAGCCATGACACAACCTGTATGTGGGAGCATAGCCATGACACAACCTGTATGTGGGAGCATAGCCATGACACAACCTGTATGTGGGAGCATAGCCATGACACAACCTGTATTTGAGAGCATAGCCATGACACAACCTGTATGTGGGAGCATAGCCTTGGCACAACCTGTATGTGGGAGCATAGCCATGACACAACCTGTATGTGGGAGCATAGCCATGACACAACCTGTATGTGGGAGCATAGCCATGACACAACCTGTATGTGAGAGCATAGCCATGACACAACCTGTATGTGGGAGCTTAGCCATGACACAACCTGTATGTGGAAGCATAGCCATGACACAACCTGTATGTGGGAGCATAGCCATGACACAACCTGTATGTGGGAGCATAGCCATGACACAACCTGTATGTGGGAGCTTAGCCATGACACAACCTGTATGTGGGAGCATAGCCATGACACAACCTGTATGTGGGAGCATAGCCATGACACAACCTGTATGTGGGAGCATAGCCATGACACAACCTGTATGTGAGAGCATAGCCATGAAACAACCTGTATGTGGGAGCATAGCCATGACACAACCTGTATGTGGGCGCATAGCCATGACACAACCTGTGTGTGGGAGCTTTGCCATGACACAACCTGTGTGTGAGAGCATAGCCATGACACAAACTGTATGTGAGAGCATAGCCATGACACAAACTGTATGTGAGAGCATAGCCATGACACAACCTGTATGTGGGAGCATTGCCATGACACAACCTGTATGTGAGAGCATAGCCATGACACAACCTGTATGTGAGAGCATAGCCATGACACAACCTGTATGTGAGAGCATAGCATGACACAACCTGTATGTGGGAGCATTGCCATGACACAACCTGTATGTGAGAGCATAGCCATGACACAACCTGTATGTGAGAGCATAGCCATGACACAACCTGTATGTGAGAGCATAGCCATGACACAAACTGTATGTGAGAGCATAGCCATGACACAACCTGTATGTGGGAGCATTGCCATGACACAACCTGTATGTGAGAGCATAGCCATGACACAACCTGTATGTGAGAGCATAGCCATGACACAACCTGTATGTGAGAGCATAGCATGACACAACCTGTATGTGGGAGCATTGCCATGACACAACCTGTATGTGAGAGCATAGCCATGACACAACCTGTATGTGAGAGCATAGCCATGACACAACCTGTATGTGAGAGCATAGCCATGACACAACCTGTATGTGAGAGCATAGCCATGACACAACCTGTATGTGAGAGCATAGCCATGACACAACCTGTATATGGGAGCATTGCCATGACACAACCTGTATGTGAGAGCATAGCCATGGACGGGATCTCCACCAGAAAGGCAGAAGCCCCGGTAACAGCTTATATGATGTACGGAATACATCATATTGCATTATTGTTGCTTTCAAACTGTTCATATAATGTAATCTCAGCTGTAAGTATCTACCTACACACAGGTTATCTGCCGGTCCTATTATCTGTCTATTTTGGTCTGAAGAAGGTTTTTATAACCGAAACGCGTCACCTAGACTTTTATTTTTATCAGTTTGTTGTTTTATATAATAACAGATTATTTCCAGCTATTTATCACTATTGTAGATACGATTTGGCCTATTAGCTTCTTTCTCCTGTTTTTTACTCCTAGGAGCAGAGGTCAGGACAAGCGCCATGGGGTGAGTGACACATAGGACATGGGGTGAGGGATGAATGGAGCTGCTGGAATGTCGTCCGTCTTGTCTCTTATAGCAGACAATGGCCCCATTCACACCGGCCGCTCAGATATCCTAAATATGGCGCCCAGACCCCAGTGTGATCATGAGAGACCCGGCCCCATGACACGGCCCAAGGTCACATACACTACTGACCCAAGGAGGGAACCTATCAGCAGGTGTGACCCTACAAGCTGCAGCCAGTGCTATGTATTGTCCCTGGAGAGATGCGTAATCAGACCTCACACTGCTGTGCTCTGTGCTCTGTGCAGCCAGTGTTATGTATTGTCCCTGGAGACATGCGTAATCAGACCTCACACTGCTGTGCTCTGTGCTCTCTGCAGCCAGTGTTATGTACTGTCCCTGGAGAGATGTGTAATCAGACCTCACACTGCTGTGCTCTGTGCTCTCTGCAGCCAGTGTTATGTATTGTCCCTGGAGAGATGTGTAATCAGACCTCACACTGCTGTGCTCTGTGCTCTCTGCAGCCAGTGATATGTATTGTCCCTGGAGAGATGTGTAATCAGACCTCACACTGCTGTGCTCTGTGTTCTCTGCAGCCAGTGTTGTGTACTGTCCCTGGAGAGATGTGTAATCAGACCTCACACTGCTGTGCTCTGTGCTCTCTGCAGCCAGTGTTATGTATTGTCCCTGGAGAGATGTGTAATCAGACCTCACACTGCTGTGCTCTGTGCTCTCTGCAGCCAGTGTTATGTATTGTACCTTGAGAGATGTGTAATCAGACCTCACACTGCTGTGCTCTGTGCTCTCTGCAGCCAGTGTTATGTATTGTCCCTGGAGAGATGTGTAATCAGACCTCACACTGCTGTGCTCTGTGCTCTCTGCAGGACTGTGAAATACAGATTTATATTGTACTGGTGCTGTGTCCTCACACTGCTGTGCAGACAGTGTAACGCATTGCCCCTGCTGTCCTGCTGCTACTAATGTATGATTACACCGCTCTCCAGGGACAATATCTTCCCCCTCCCGGAGAAGTAGAGACCTTTACACTTTCATGAGGAAACAAAACGTTTATGTTGCAGAGAGGAATTTATGAGACCCGATTGTATGAGGAAGTAGGAGATGTCTCCCCGGGGCCCCCCGCTCTCCAGGTCCATGGCTGTATATGCCCCCTGCCCTGGATAACGCCCGGGGGTCCTGCCTCCTTGGGGCTGTGACTCCTCAGGAGATTTGTGGCCGGGCAGATCCTGAGGACATCTGCAGATGGAGCAGCACTCTAAACCAAAACATGAGGTCTGTGTCCTCTGCAGGATCCTCAGGGGCGGGGCTACACACCAGGTTTCCCTCTGGAGGCAGTCCCTGTATTATGCTCCTCCCCCTTGGATTATTCCTACTGTTACACTCTGCCATAATCTCAGCAAACCAGCAATAAACCTCATCCCAATGGGGGCATCTTAATCTCATGGCTTGGATACAGCACGGACCAAACAGGGTAGGCTACAAGTCTCTGGATTAGATACATAGGCTACAGCACTGGATACTGGAGATGAGATACAGCGCGCTCCTGTAATATGCAGCGTGTCATGCTAGTAACATTACAGTGATATAATAGACGTGTGGATATAAACATTCCATGCGGAGGAGGGGTGTGGGGGATGGGTGGGACATTATGTACCAGCTATAATGGCTACCCCCCCCCCCCCCCCCTCATCCCTAGTGCAGGAGCTCAACGTCTTTCTGCAGGTTCCTCCACATTCCAGAGATTAGGGCAACACCAGGAGCCTCCACCATGGATACCCTGATACATAGTCATACACGGCCACACACACTGATACATAGTCATACATGGCCACACATACTGATACACAGTCATACATGGCCACACATACTGATACATAGTCATACATGGCCACACATACTGATACATAGTCATACATGGCCACACATACTGATACATAGTCATACATGGCCACACACACTGATACATAGTCATACATGGCCACACATACTGATACATAGTCATACATGGCCACACATACTGATACATAGTCATACATGGCCACACATACTGATACATAGTCATACATGGCCACACATACTGATACATAGTCATACATAGCCACACATACTGATACACAGTCATACATGGCCACACATACTGATACATAGTCATACATGGCCACACATACTGATACATAGTCATACATAGCCACACATACTGATACACAGTCATACATGGCCACACACACTGATACATAGTCATACATGGCCACACATACTGATACATAGTCATACATGGCCACACATACTGATACATAGTCATACATGGCCACACATACTGATACATAGTCATACATGGCCACACATACTGATACATAGTCATACATGGCCACACACACTGATACACAGTCATACATGGCCACACATACTGATACATAGTCATACATGGCCACACATACTGATACATAGTCATACATGGCCACACATACTGATACATAGTCATACATGGCCACACATACTGATACATAGTAATACATGGCCACACATACTGATACATAGTCATACATGGCCACACATACTGATACATAGTCATACATGGCCACACACACTGATACACAGTCATACATGGCCACACATACTGATACATAGTCATACATGGCCACACATACTGATACATAGTCATACATGGCCACACATACTGATACATAGTCATACATGGCCACACATACTGATACATAGTCATACATGGCCACACATACTGATACACAGTCATACATGGCCACACACACTGATACATAGTCATACATGGCCACACACACTGATACATAGTCATACATGGCCACACATACTGATACATAGTCATACATGGCCACACATACTGATACATAGTCATACATGGCCACACATACTGATACATAGTCATACATGGCCACACATACTGATACATAGTCATACATAGCCACACATACTGATACACAGTCATACATGGCCACACATACTGATACATAGTCATACATGGCCACACATACTGATACATAGTCATACATGGCCACACATACTGATACATAGTCATACATGGCCACACATACTGATACATAGTCATACATGGCCACACATACTGATACATAGTCATACATGGCCACACATACTGATACATAGTCATACATAGCCACACATACTGATACATAGTCATACATGGCCACACATACTGATACATAGTCATACATGGCCACACATACTGATACATAGTCATACATGGCCACACATACTGATACATAGTCATACATGGCCACACATACTGATACACAGTCATACATGGCCACACATACTGATACATAGTCATACATGGCCACACATACTGATACATAGTCATACATGTCCACACATACTGATACATAGTCATACATGTCCACACATACTGATACATAGTCATACATGGCCACACATACTGATACATAGTCATACATGGCCACACATACTGATACATAGTCATACATGGCCACACATACTGATACATAGTCATACATGGCCACACATACTGATACATAGTCATACATGGCCACACATACTGATACATAGTCATACATGGCCACACACACTGATACATAGTCATACATGGCCACACATACTGATACATAGTCATACATGGCCACACACACTGATACATAGACATACATGGCCACACATACTGATACATAGTCATACATGGCCACACATACTGATACATAGTCATACATGGCCACACATACTGATACATAGTCATACATGGCCACACATACTGATACATAGTCATACATGGCCACACATACTGATACATAGTCATACATAGCCACACATACTGATACATAGTCATACATAGCCACACATACTGATACATAGTCATACATAGCCACACATACTGATACATAGTCATACATGGCCACACATACTGATACATAGTCATACATAGCCACACATACTGATACATAGCCATACATGGCCACACACACTGATACATAGTCATACATGGCCACACATACTGATACATAGTCATACATGGCCACACATACTGATACATAGTCATACATAGCCACACATACTGATACATAGTCATACATGGCCACACATACTGATACATAGTCATACATAGCCACACATACTGATACATAGTCATACATAGCCACACATACTGATACATAGTCATACATGGCCACACATACTGATACATAGTCATACATGGCCACACATACTGATACATAGTCATACATGGCCACACATACTGATACATAGACATACATGGCCACACATACTGATACATAGTCATACATAGCCACACATACTGATACATAGTCATACATGGCCACACATACTGATACATAGTCATACATAGCCACACATACTGATACATAGTCATACATAGCCACACATACTAATACATAGTCATACATAGCCACACATACTGATACATAGTCATACATGGCCACACATACTGATACATAGTCATACATGGCCACACATACTGATACATAGTCATACATGGCCACACATACTGATACATAGTCATACATGGCCACACACACTGATACACAGTCATACATGTCCACACATACTGATACATAGTCATACATGGCCACACATACTGATACATAGTCATACATGGCCACACATACTGATACATAGTCATACATGGCCACACATACTGATACATAGTCATACATGGCCACACATACTGATACATAGTCATACATGGCCACACATACTGATACATAGTCATACATGGCCACACATACTGATACATAGTCATACATGGCCACACACACTGATACACAGTCATACATGTCCACACATACTGATACATAGTCATACATGGCCACACATACTGATACATAGTCATACATGGCCACACATACTGATACATAGTCATACATGGCCACACACACTGATACACAGTCATACATGTCCACACATACTGATACATAGTCATACATGGTCACACATACTGATACATAGTCATACATGGCCACACATACTGATACATAGTCATACATGGTCACACATACTGATACATAGTCATACATGGCCACACACACTGATACATAGTCATACATGGCCACACATACTGATACATAGTCATACATGGCCACACATACTGATACATAGTCATACATGGCCACACATACTGATACATAGTCATACATGGTCACACATACTGATACATAGTCATACATGGCCACACATACTGATACATAGTCATACATGGCCACACATACTGATACATAGTCATACATGGCCACACATACTGATACATAGTCTTACATGGCCACACATACTGATACATAGTCATACATGGCCACACATACTGATACATAGTCATACATGTCCACACATACTGATACATAGTCATACATGGCCACACATACTGATACATAGTCATACATGGCCACACATACTGATACATAGTCTTACATGGCCACACATACTGATACATAGTCATACATGGCCACACATACTGATACATAGTCATACTTGTCCACACATACTGATACATAGTCATACATGGCCACACTTACTGATACATAGTCATACATGGCCACACACACTGATACATAGTAATACATGGCCACACATACTGATACATAGTCATACATGGCCACACATACTGATACATAGTCATACATGGCCACACATACTGATACATAGTCATACATGGTCACAAATACTGATACACAGTCATACATGGCCACAAATACTGATACATAGTCATACATGGCCACACATACTGATACATAGTCATACATGGCCACATATACTGATACATAGTCATACATGGCCACACATACTGATACATAGTCATACATGGCCACACATACTGATACATAGTCATACATGGCCACACATACTGATACATAGTCATACATAGCCACACATACTGATACATAGTCATACATGGCCACACATACTGATACATAGTCATACATAGCCACACATACTGATACATAGTCATACATGGCCACACATACTGATACATAGTCATACATAGCCACACATACTGATACATAGTCATACATGGCCACACATACTGATACATAGTCATACATGGCCACACATACTGATACATAGTCTTACATGGCCACACATACTGATACATAGTCATACATGGCCACACATACTGATACATAGTCATACATGTCCACACATACTGATACATAGTCATACATGGCCACACATACTGATACATAGTCATACATGGCCACACATACTGATACATAGTCTTACATGGCCACACATACTGATACATAGTCATGCATGGCCACACATACTGATACATAGTCATACTTGTCCACACATACTGATACATAGTCATACATGGCCACACTTACTGATACATAGTCATACATGGCCACACACACTGATACATAGTAATACATGGCCACACATACTGATACATAGTCATACATGGCCACACATACTGATACATAGTCATACATGGCCACACATACTGATACATAGTCATACATGGTCACACATACTGATACACAGTCATACATGGCCACAAATACTGATACATAGTAATACATGGCCACACACACTGATACATAGTAATACATGGCCACACATACTGATACATAGTCATACATGGCCACACATACTGATACATAGTCATACATGTCCACACACACTGATACATAGTAATACATGGCCACACATACTGATACATAGTCATACATGGCCACACATACTGATACATAGTCATACATGGACACGCATACTGATACCTAGTCATACATGGCCACACATACTGATACATAGTCATACATAGCCACACATACTGATACATAGTCATACATGGCCACACATACTGATACATAGTCATACATAGCCACACATACTGATACATAGTCATACATAGCCACACATACTGATACATAGTCATACATGGCCACACATACTGATACATAGTCATACATGGCCACACATACTGATACATAGTCATACATAGCCACACATACTGATACATAGTCATACATGGCCACACATACTGATACATAGTCATACATAGCCACACATACTGATACATAGTCATACATGGCCACACATACTGATACATAGTCATACATAGCCACACATACTGATACATAGTCATACATGGCCACACATACTGATACATAGTCATACATAGCCACACATACTGATACATAGTCATACATAGCCACACATACTGATACACAGTCATACATGGCCACACATACTGATACATAGTCATACAAGGCCACAAATACTGATACATAGTAATACATGGCCACACACACTGATACATAGTAATACATGGCCACACATACTGATACATAGTCATACATGGCCACACATACTGATACATAGTCATACATGTCCACACACACTGATACATAGTAATACATGGCCACACATACTGATACATAGTCATACATGGCCACACATACTGATACATAGTCATACATGGACACGCATACTGATACCTAGTCATACATGGCCACACATACTGATACATAGTCATACATAGCCACACATACTGATACATAGTCATACATGGCCACACATACTGATACATAGTCATACATAGCCACACATACTGATACATAGTCATACATAGCCACACATACTGATACATAGTCATACATGGCCACACATACTGATACATAGTCATACATGGCCACACATACTGATACATAGTCATACATGGCCACACATACTAATACATAGTCATACATGGCCACACATACTGATACATAGTCATACATGGCCACACATACTGATACATAGTCATACATGGCCACACACACTGATACACAGTCATACATGTCCACACATACTGATACATAGTCATACATGGCCACACATACTGATACATAGTCATACATGGCCACACACACTGATACATAGTCATACATGGCCACACATACTGATACATAGTCATACATGGCCACACATACTGATACGTAGTCAGACATGTCCACACATACTGATACATAGTCATACATGGCCACACACACTGATACATAGTCATACATGTCCACACACACTGATACATAGTAATACATGGCCATACATACTGATACATAGTCATACATGGCCACACATACTGATACATAGTCATACATGGACACGCATACTGATACATAGTCATACATGGACACGCATACTGATACATAGTCATACATGGCCACACATACTGATACATAGTAATACAAGGCCACACACACTGATACATAGTCATACATGGCCACACATACTGATACATAGTCATACATGGACACGCATACTGATACATAGTCATACATGGCCACACATACTGATACATAGTCATACATGGTCACACATACTGATACATAGTAATACAAGGCCACACACACTGATACATAGTCATACATGGCCACACATACTGATACATAGTCATACATGGCCACACATACTGATACGTAGTCAGACATGTCCACACATACTGATACGTAGTCATACATGGCCACACATACTGATACATAGCCATACATGGCCACACATACTGATACATAGTCATACATGGCCACACATACTGATACATAGTCATACATGGACACGCATACTGATACATAGTCATACATGGCCACACATACTGATACATAGCCATACATGGCCACACATACTGATACATAGTCATACATGGCCACACATACTGATACATAGTCATACATGGACACGCATACTGATACCTAGTCATACATGGACACGCATACTGATACATAGTCATACATGTCCACACATACTGATACATAGTCATACATGGCCACACATACTGATACATAATCATACATGGCCACACATACTGATACATAGTCATACATGGCCACACATACTGATACATAGTAATACATGGCCACACATACTGATACATAGTCATACATGGCCACACATACTGATACATAGTCATACATGGCCACACATACTGATACATAGTCATACATGGCCACACACACTGATACATAGACATACATGGCCACACATACTGATACATAGTAATACAAGGCCACACACACTGATACATAGTCATACATGGCCACACATACTGATACATAGTCATACATGGCCACACACACTGATACATAGTCATACATGGTCACACACACTGATACATAGTCATACATGGCCACACAGACTAATACATAGTCATACATGGCCACACACACTGATACATAGTCATACATGGTCACACACACTGATACATAGTCATACATGGCCACACAGACTAATACATAGTCATACATGGCCACACACACTGATACATAGTCATACATGGCCACACATACTGATACATAGTCATACATGTCCACACATACTGATACGTAGTCATACATGGCCACACACACTGATACATAGTCATACATGGCCACACATACTGATACATAGTCATACATGGCCACACATACTGATACATAGTCATACATGGCCACACATACTGATACACAGTCATACATGGCCACACACACTGATACATAGTCATACATGGCCACACACACTGATACACAGTCATACATGGCCACACATACTGATACACAGTCATACATGGCCACACATACTGATACACAGTCATACATGGCCACACACACTGATACATAGTCATACATGGCCACACACACTGATACATAGTCATACATGGCCACACATACTGATGCATAGTCATACATGGCCACACATACTGATACATAGTCATACATGTCCACACATACTGATACATAGTCATACATGGCCACACATACTGATACATAGTCATACATGGCCACACATACTGATGCATAGTCATACATGGCCACACATACTGATACATTGTCATACATGTCCACACATACTGATACATAGTCATACATGGCCACACATACTGGTACATAGTCATACATGGCCACACATACTGATACATAGTCATACATGGCCACACATACTGATGCATAGTCATACATGGCCACACATACTGATACATAGTCATACATGTCCACACATACTGATACATAGTCATACATGGCCACACATACTGATACATAGTCATACATGGCCACACATACTGATACATAGTCATACATGTCCACACATACTGATACATAGTCATACATGGCCACACATACTGATACATAGTCATACATGGCCACACATACTGATACATAGTCATACATGGCCACACATACTGATACATAGTCATACATGGCCACATATACTGATACATAGTCATACATGGCCACACATACTGATACATAGTCATACATGGCCACACATACTGATACATAGTCATACATGGCCACACATACTGATACACAGTCATACATGGCCACACACACTGATACATAGTCATACATGGCCACACACACTGATACACAGTCATACATGGCCACACATACTGATACACAGTCATACATGGCCACACATACTGATACACAGTCATACATGGCCACACACACTGATACATAGTCATACATGGCCACACACACTGATACATAGTCATACATGGCCACACATACTGATGCATAGTCATACATGGCCACACATACTGATACATAGTCATACATGTCCACACATACTGATACATAGTCATACATGGCCACACATACTGATACATAGTCATACATGGCCACACATACTGATACATAGTCATACATGGCCAGACATACTGGTACATAGTCATACATGGCCACACATACTGATACATAGTCATACATGGCCACACATACTGATGCATAGTCATACATGGCCACACATACTGATACATAGTCATACATGGCCACACATACTGATACATAGTCATACATGGCCACACATACTGATACATAGTCATACATGGCCACACATACTGATACATAGTCATACATGGCCACGCACACTGATACATAGTCATACATGGCCACACACACTGATACATAGTCATACATGGCCACACATACTGATACATAGTCATACATGGCCACACATACTGATACATAGTCATACATGGCCACACATACTGATACATAGTCATACATGGCCACACACACTGATACATAGTCATACATGGCCACACATACTGATGCATAGTCATACATGGCCACACATACTGATACATAGTCATACATGGCCACACACACTGATACATAGTCATACATGGCCACACAGACTGATACATAGTCATACATGGCCACACACACTGATACATAGTCATACATGGCCACACATACTGATACATAGTCATACATGGCCACACACACTGATACATAGTCATACATGGCCACACAGACTGATACATAGTCATACATGGCCACACACACTGATACATAGTAATACATGGCCACACATACTGATACGTAGTCATACATGGCCACACACACTGATACATAGTCATACATGGCCACACATACTGATACATAGTCATACATGGCCACACATACTGATACATAGTCATACATGGCCACACATACTGATACATAGTCATACATGGCCACACATACTGATACATAGTCATACATGGCCACACATACTGATACATAGTCATACATGGCCACACATACTGATACATAGTCATACATGTCCACACATACTGATACATAGTCATACATGGCCACACAGACTGATACATAGTCATACATGGCCACACATGCTGATACATAGTCATACATGGCCACACACACTGATACATAGTCATACATGGCCACACACACTGATACATAGTCATACATGGCCACACAGACTGATACATAGTCATACATGGCCACACAGACTGATACATAGTCATACATGGCCACACATACTGATACATAGTCATACATGGCCACACACACTGATACATAGTCATACATGGCCACACATACTGATACATAGTCATACATGGCCACACACACTGATACATAGTCATACATGGCCACACACACTGATTCATAGTCATACATGGCCACACATACTGATACATAGTCATACATGGCCACACACACTGATACATAGTCATACATGGCCACACACACTGATACATAGTAATACATGGCCACACATACTGATACATAGTCATACATGGCCACACAGACTGATACATAGTCATACATGGCCACACACACTGATACATAGTCATACATTGCCACACACACTGATACATAGTCATACATGGCCACACACACTGATACATAGTCATACATGGCCACACATACTGATACATAGTCATACATGGCCACACACACTGATACATAGTCATACATGGCCACACATACTGATACATAGTCATACATGGCCACACATACTGATACATAGTCATACATGGCCACACACACTGATACATAGTCATACATGGCCACGCATACTGATACACAGTCATACATGGCCACACATACTGATGCATAGTCATACATGGCCACACATACTGATACATAGTCATACATGGCCACACATACTGATACACAGTCATACATGGCCACACATACTGATACATATTCATACATGGCCACACATACTGATACATAGTCATACATGGCCACACATACTGATACATAGTCATACATGGCCACACACACTGATACATAGTCATACATGGCCACACACACTGATACATAGTCATACATGGCCACACATACTGATACATAGTAATACATGGCCACACATACTGATACATAGTCATACATAGCGACACATACTGATACATAGTCATACATGGCCACACACACTGATTCATAGTAATACATGGCCACACACACTGATACATGGTCATACATGGCCACACATACTGATACATAGTCATACATGGCCACACATACTGATACATAGTCATACATGGCCACACATACTGATACATAGTCATACATGGCCACACACACTGATACATAGTCATACATGGCCACACACACTGATACATAGTCATACATGGCCACACATACTGATACATAGTAATACATGGCCACACACACTGATACATAGTGATACATGGCCACACACACTGATACATAGTCATACATGGCCACACATACTGATACATAGTAATACATGGCCACACATACTGATACATAGTCATACATAGCCACACATACTGATACATAGTCATACATGGCCACACACACTGATACATAGTAATACATGGCCACACATACTGATACATAGTCATACATGGCCACACATACTGATACATAGTCTTACATGGCCACACATACTGATACATAGTCATACTTGGCCACACATACTGATACATAGTCATACATGGCCACACTTACTGATACATAGTCATACATGGCCACACTTACTGATACATAGTCATACATGGCCACACATACTGATACATAGTCATACATGGCCACACACACTGATACATAGTCACAGGAGGAGGACACTGCACATAGTACAGACTGCACAGGAGGGAGGACACTGCACATAGCACAGACTGCACAGGAGGGAGGACACTGCACATAGTACAGACTGCACAGGAGGGAGGACACTGCACATAGTACAGACTGCACAGGAGGGAGGACACTGCACATAGTACAGACTGCACGGGAGGGAGGACACTGCACATAGTACAGACTGCACAGGAGGGAGGAGACTGCACATAGTACAGACTGCACAGGAGGAGGACACTGCACATAGTACAGACTGCACAGGAGGAGGACACTGCACATAGTACAGACTGCACAGGAGGGAGGACACTGCACATAGTACAGACTGCACAGGAGGGAGGACACTGCACATAGTACAGACTGCACAGGAGGGAGGACACTGCACATAGTACAGACTGCACAGGAGGGAGGACACTGCACATAGTACAGACTGCACAGGAGGGAGGACACTGCACATAGTACAGACTGCACAGGAGAGAGGAGACTGCACATAGTACAAACTGCACAGGAGGGGGGGCACTGCACATAGTACAGACTGCCCAAGAGGGAGGACAATGCACATAGTACAGACTGCACAGGAGGGGGGGCACTGCACATAGTACAGACTGCCCAAGAGGGAGGACAATGCACATAGTACAGACTGCACAGGAGAGAGGACACTGCACATAGTACAGACTGCACAGGAGGGAGGACACTGCACATAGTACAGACTGCACGGGAGGGAGGACACTGCACATAGTACAGACTGTACAGGAGAGAGGACACTGCACATAGTACAGACTGCACAGGAGAGAGGACACTGCACATAGTACAGACTGCACAGGAGGGAGGACACTGCACATAGTACAGACTGCACAGGAGGGAGGACACCGCACATAGTACAGACTGCACAGGAGGGAGGACACTGCACATAGTACAGACTGCACAGGAGGGAGGACACTGCACATAGTACAGACTGCCCAAGAGGGAGGACAATGCACATAGTACAGACTGCACAGGAGAGAGGACACTGCACATAGTACAGACTGCACAGGAGGGAGGACACTGCACATAGTACAGACTGCCCAAGAGGGAGGACAATGCACATAGTACAGACTGCACAGGAGAGAGGACAATGCACATAGTACAGACTGCACAGGAGAGAGGACACTGCACATAGTACAGACTGCACAGGAGAGAGGACACTGCACATAGTACAGACTGCACAGGAGGGAGGAGACTGCACATAGTACAGACTGCACAGGAGGGAGGACACTGCACATAGTACAGACTGCACAGGAGGGAGGACACTGCACATAGTACAGACTGCACAGGAGGGAGGACACTGCACATAGTACAGGCTGCAAAGGAGAGAGGACACTGCACATAGTACAGACTGCACAGGAGGGAGGACACTGCACATAGTACAGGCTGCACAGGAGAGAGGACACTGCACATAGTACAGACTGCACAGGAGGGAGGACACTGCACATAGTACAGGCTGCAAAGGAGAGAGGACACTGCACATAGTACAGACTGCACAGGAGGGAGGACACTGCACATAGTACAGGCTGCACAGGAGAGAGGACACTGCACATAGTACAGACTGCACAGGAGGGAGGACACTGCACATAGTACAGACTGCACAGGAGGGAGGACACTGCTTATAGTACAGACTGCACAGGAGAGAGGACACTGCACATAGTACAGACTGCACAGGAGGGAGGACACTGCACATAGTACAGGCTGCACAGGAGAGAGGACACTGCACATAGTACAGACTGCACAGGAGGGAGGACACTGCACATAGTACAGACTGCACAGGAGGGAGGACACTGCACATAGTACAGACTGCACAGGAGGGGAGAACACTGCTCATAGTACAGACTGCACAGGAGGGAGGACACTGCACATAGTGCAGACTGCACAGGAGGGAGGAGACTGCACATAGTACAGACTGCACAGGAGGGACTGCACATAGTACAGACTGCACAGGAGGAAGGACACTGCACATAGTACAGACTGCACAGGAGAGAGGACACTGCACATAGTACAAAGTGCACAGGAGGGAGGACACTGCACATAGTACAGACTGCACAGGAGGGAGGACACTGCACATAGTACAGACTGCACAGGAGAGAGGACACTGCACATAGTACAGACTACACAGGAGGGAGGACACTGCACATAGTACAGACTACACAGGAGGAAGGACACTGCACATAGTACAGACTGCACAGGAGGGAGGACACTGCACATAGTACAGACTGCACAGGAGTGAGGACACTGCACATAGTACAGACTGCACAGGAGAGAGGACACTGCACATAGTACAGACTGCACAGGAGGGAGGACACTGCACATAGTACAGACTGCACATAGTACAGACTGCACAGGAGGAAGGACACTGCACATAGTACAGACTGCACAGGAGGGAGGACACTGCACATAGTACAAAGTGCACAGGAGGGAGGACACTGCACATAGTACAGACTGCACAGGAGGGAGGACACTGCACATAGTACAGACTGCACAGGAGGGAGGACACTGCACATAGTACAGACTGCACAGGAGAGAGGACACTGCATTTAGTACAGACTACACAGGAGGGAGGACACTGCACATAGTACAGACTACACAGGAGGAAGGACACTGCACATAGTACAGACTGCACAGGAGGGAGGACACTGCACATAGTACAGACTGCACAGGAGGGAGGACACTGCACATAGTACAGACTGCACAGGAGGAGGACACTGCACATAGTACAGACTGCACAGGAGGGAGGACACTGCACATAGTACAGACTGCACAGGAGGGAGGACACTGCACACAGTACAGACTGCACAGGAGGGAGGACACTGCACTTAGTACAGACTGCACATAGTACAGACTGCACAGGAGGAAGGACACTGCACATAGTACAGACTGCACAGGAGGGAGGACACTGCACATAGTACAAAGTGCGCAGGAGGGAGGACACTGCACATAGTACAGACTGCACAGGAGGTTAGGACACTGCACATAGTACAGACTGCACAGGAGGGAGGACACTGCACATAGTACAGACTGCACAGGAGGAGGACACTGCACATAGTACAGACTGCACAGGAGGGAGGACACTGCACATAGTACAGACTGCACAGGAGAGAGGACACTGCACATAGTACAGACTCCACAGGAGGGAGGACACTGCACATAGTACAGACTGCACAGGAGGGAGGACACTGCACATAGTACAGACTGCACAGGAGGGAGGACACTGCACATAGTACAGACTGCACAGGAGGGAGGACACTGCACATAGTACAGACTGCACAGGAGGGAGGACACTGTACATAGTACAGACTGCACAGGAGGGAGGACACTGCACATAGTACAGACTGCACAGGAGGGAGGACACTGCACATAGTACAGACTGCACAGGAGAGAGGACACTGCACATAATACATACTGCACAGGAGGGAGGACACTGCACATAGTACAGACTGCACAGGAGGGAGGACACTGCACATAGTACAGACTGAATCCCAGAACCTGCAGATGGTGGCAGATTTACTTACCCGGTCCGTTCGCGATCCAGCGGCGCGTTCTCTGCGGTGGATTCTGGTCCGGCCGGGATTCATCAAGGCAGTTCCTCCGACGTCCACCAGGTGGCGATGCTGCGCTGAAGAGCATCCGAACACACTGAAGTTCACGATTCTATCCTGGATGAAGGTGAGTGCAAGCTCCGCGACACAATTTCCTTTTTTAAATGCGGCGGTTTTCGTTTGGCCACGCCCCCCGATTTCTGTCGCGTGCATGCCGGTGCTGATGCGCCACACGATTTCCGTCGCGTGCATGCCGGTGCTGATGCGCCACAATCCGATCGCGTGCGCCAAAATCCTGGGGCAATTCAGGTAAAATCGGCGCAAATCGGAAATATTAGGGTAACACCTCGGGAAAACGCGAATCGGGCCCTTAGTAAATGACCCCCGATGACTTGAGCACCTTGAGACATCTCACCCAAGAGCTGACACTTACTTGTTGTGGCTCCATGTCTTCCAGGGAAGATGCTTTCTAGGATCAGCAGAACGTCTCCAGCACGAGGGAACTGCTTAATGACATCTGAGAATGAAGCTAAAGAGATGCATTAGATGTGAGGTCTCAGCCCCCTCATTCAGGAGCCTCCCACCCCGGCCCCTACCCAGTCCCCTGCATCTGGTTTCCATCTCCTGCCCCCCCCCCCCCCCCCCTGCCTTTTACTACATGTTTTTTTTTCTTACAACCTTTAAAGTGGTTAACTGAAACCTTTACTTGTTTTTCTGCTTCATAGACTTAGAGGAAGGAGGAAGTGGGCGGAGCCTCCTGTGAATCGAAAGTTACTTCTTCACTGATAGTGGGCAAGTGTGTGTACAATGTATCATCCATAACATGTAATATTATCACACTGCAGACATCCCGGCCCCTCCTGACCCTGTACCATGTATCATCCATAACATGTAATATTATCACACTGCAGACATCCTGGCCCCTCCTGACCCTGTACCATGTATCATCCATAACATGTAATATTATCACACTGCAGACATCCCGGCCCCTCCTGACCCTGTACCATGTATCATCCATAACATGTGATATTATTACACTGCTGACATCCCGGCCCCTCCTGACCCTGTACCATGTATCATCCATAACATGTGATATTATTACACTGCAGACATCCCAGCCCCTCCTGACCCTGTACCATGTATCATCCATAACATGAAATATTATTACACTGCAGACATCCCAGCCCCTCCTGACCCAGTACCATGTATCATCCATAACATGTGATATTATTACACTGCAGACATCCCCGCCCCTCCTGACCCTGAACCATGTATCATCCATAACATGTGATATTATTAGACTGCAGACATCCCGGCCCCTCCTGACCCTGTACCATCCATAACATGTGATATTATTACACTGCAGACATCCCGGCTCCTCCTGACCCTGTACCATGTATCATCCATAACATGTGATATTATTACACTGCAGACATCCCGACCCCTCCTTACCCTGTACCATGTATCATCCATAACATGTGATATTATTACACTGCAGACATCCCGGCCCCTCCTGACCCTGTACCATGTATCATCCATAACATGTAATATTATTACACTGCAGACATCCCGGCCCCTCCTGACCCTGTACCATGTATCATCCATAACATGTGATATTATTACACTGCAGACATCCCAGCCCCTCCTGACCCTGTACCATGTATCATCCATAACATGAAATATTATTACACTGCAGACATCCCAGCCCCTCCTGACCCAGTACCATGTATCATCCATAACATGTGATATTATTACACTGCAGACATCCCCGCCCCTCCTGACCCTGAACCATGTATCATCCATAACATGTGATATTATTAGACTGCAGACATCCCGGCCCCTCCTGACCCTGTACCATCCATAACATGTGATATTATTACACTGCAGACATCCCGGCTCCTCCTGACCCTGTACCATGTATCATCCATAACATGTGATATTATTACACTGCAGACATCCCGACCCCTCCTTACCCTGTACCATGTATCATCCATAACATGTGATATTATTACACTGCAGACATCCCGGCCCCTCCTGACCCTGTACCATGTATCATCCATAACATGTAATATTATTACACTGCAGACATCCCGGCCCCTCCTGACCCTGTACCATGTATCATCCATAACATGTGATATTATTACACTGCAGACATCCCGACCACTCCTGACCCTGTACCATGTATCATCCATAACATGTGATATTATTACACTGCAGACATCCCAGCCCCTCCTGACCCTGTACCATGTATCATCCATAACATGTGATATTATTACACTGCAGACATCCCGGCCCCTCCTGACCCTGTACCATGTATCATCCATAACATGTGATATTATTACACTGCAGACATCCCGGCCCCTCCTTACCCTGTACCATGTATCATCCATAACATGTAATATTATTACACTGCAGACATCCCGGCCC
The DNA here is from genome assembly GCF_040894005.1 of Engystomops pustulosus. Taxonomy (NCBI): domain Eukaryota; kingdom Metazoa; phylum Chordata; class Amphibia; order Anura; family Leptodactylidae; genus Engystomops; species Engystomops pustulosus. The sequence goes on from NW_027284963.1 coordinate 83,657, forward strand.
CTCCTGACCCTGTACCATGTATCATCCATAACATGTGATATTATTACACTGCAGACATCCCGACCACTCCTGACCCTGTACCATGTATCATCCATAACATGTGATATTATTACACTGCAGACATCCCAGCCCCTCCTGACCCTGTACCATGTATCATCCATAACATGTGATATTATTACACTGCAGACATCCCGGCCCCTCCTGACCCTGTACCATGTATCATCCATAACATGTGATATTATTACACTGCAGACATCCCAGCCCCTCCTGACCCTGTACCATGTATCATCCATAACATGTGATATTATTACACTGCAGACATCCCGGCCCCTCCTGACCCTGTACCATGTATCATCCATAACATGTGATATTATTACACTGCAGACATCCCAGCCCCTCCTGACCCTGTACCATGTATCATCCATAACATGTAATATTATTACACTGCAGACATCCCAGCCCCTCCTGACCCTGTACCATGTATCATCCATAACATGTAATATTATTACACTGCAGACATCCCGGCCCCTCCTGACACTGTACCATGTATCATCCATAACATGTGATATTATTACACTGCAGACATCCCGGCCCCTCCTGACCCTGTACCATGTATCATCCATAACATGTGATATTATTACACTGCAGACATCCCGGCCCCTCCTGACCCTGTACCATGTATCATCCTTAACATGTAATATTATTACACTGCAGACATCCCGGCCCCTCCTGACCCTGTACCATGTATCATACATAACATTTGATATTATTACACTGCAGACATCCCTGCCCCTCCTGACCCTGTACCATGTATCATCCATAACATGTGATATTATTACACTGCAGACATTCCGGCCCCTCCTGACCCTGTACCATGTATCATCCATAACATGTGATATTATTACACTGCAGACATACCGGCCACTCCTGACCCTGTACCATGTATCATCCATAACATGTGATATTATTACACTGCGGACATCCCGGCCCCTCCTGACCCTGTACCATGTATCATCCATAACATGTAATATTATTAGACTGCAGACATCCCGGCCCCTCCTGACCCTGTACCATGTATCATCCATAACATGTAATATTATTACACTGCAGACATCCCAGCACCTCCTGACCCTGTACCATGTATCATCCATAACATGTAATATTATTACACTGCAGACATCCCAGACCCCTCCTGACCCTAAACCATGTATCATCCATAACATGTAATATTATTACACTGCAGACATCCCAGACCCCTCCTGACCCTGTACCATGTATCATCCATAGCATGTGATATTATTACACTGCAGACATCCCGGCCCCTCCTGACCCTGCACCATGTATCATCCATAACATGTGATATTATTACACTGCAGACATCCCGGCCCCTCCTGACCCTGTACCATGTATCATCCATAACATGTTATATTATTACACTGCAGACATCCCGGCCCCTCCTGACCCTGTACCGTGTATCATCCATAACATGTAATATTATTACACTGCAGACATCCCAGCCCCTCCTGACCCTGTACCATGTATCATCCATAACATGTGATATTATTACACTGCAGACATCCCAGCCCCTCCTGACCCTGTACCATGTATCATCCATAACATGTGGTATTATTACACTGCAGACATCCCGGCCCCTCCTGACCCTGTACCATGTATCATCCATAACATGTGATATTATTACACTGCAGACATCCCGGCCCCTCCTGACCCTGTACCATGTATCATCCATAACATGTGATATTATTACACTGCAGACATCCCTGTCCCTCCTGCCCTGTACCATGTATCATCCATAACATGTGATATTATTACAATGCAGACATCCCGGCCCCTCCTGACCCTGTACCATGTATCATCCATAACATGTGATATTATTACACTGCAGACATCCCGGCCCCTCCTGACCCTGTACCATGTATCATCCATAACATGTGATATTATTACACTGCAGACATCCCTGTCCCTCCTGCCCTGTACCATGTATCATCCATAACATGTGATATTATCACACTGCAGACATCCCGACCCCTCCTGACCCTGTACCATGTATCATCCATAACATGTGATATTATTGCACTGCAGACATCCCGGCCCCTTCTGACCCTGTACCATGTATCATCCATAACATGTGATATTATTACACTGCAGACATCCCGGCCCCTCCTGACCCTGTAGCATGTATCATCCATAACATGTTATATTATTACACTGCAGACATCCCGGCCCCTCCTGACCCTGTAGCATGTATCATCCATAACATGTGATATTATTACACTGCAGACATCCCGGCCCCTCCTGACCCTGTACCATGTATCATCCATAACATGTAATATTATTAGACTGCAGACATCCCAGCCCCTCCTCACTCTGTACCATGTATCATCCATAACATGTAATATTATTACACTGCAGACATCCCAGACCCCTCCTGACCCTGTACCATGTATCATCCATAACATGTTATATTATTACACTGCAGACATCCCGGCCCCTCCTGACCCTGTACCGTGTATCATCCATAACATGTAATATTATTACACTGCAGACATTCCAGCCCCTCCTGACCCTGTACCATGTATCATCCATAACATGTAATATTATTACACTGCAGACATCCCAGACCCCTCCTGACCCTGTACCATGTATCATCCATAACATGTGATATTATTACACTGCAGACATCCCGGTCCCTCCTGACCCTGTACCATGTATCATCCATAACATGTGATATTATTACACTGCAGACATCCCGGCCCCTCCTGACCCTGTACCATGTATCATCCATAACATGTTATATTATTACACTGCAGACATCCCGGCCCCTCCTGACCCTGTACTGTGTATCATCCATAACATGTAATATTATTACACTGCAGACATCCCAGCCCCTCCTGACCCTGTACCATGTATCATCCATAACATGTAATATTATTACACTGCAGACATCCCAGACCCTCCTGACCCTGTACCATGTATCATCCATAACATGTGATATTATTACACTGCAGACATCCCGGCCCCTCCTGACCCTGTACCATGTATCATCCATAACATGTGATATTATTACACTGCAGACATCCTGACCCCTCCTGACCCTGTACCATGTATCATCCATAACATGTAATATTATCACACTGCAGACATCCCGACCCTCCTGACCCTGTACAATGTATTATCCATAACATGTGATATTATTACACTGCAGACATCCCGGTCGCTTCTGACCCTGTACCATGTATCATCCATAACATGTGATATTATCACACTGCAGACATCCCGACCCCTCCTGACCCTGTACCATGTATCATCCATAACATGTGATATTATTGCACTGCAGACATCCCGGCCCCTCCTGACCCTGTACCATGTATCATCCATAACATGTGATATTATTACACTGCAGACATCCCGGCCCCTCCTGACCCTGTAGCATGTATCATCCATAACATGTTATATTATTACACTGCAGACATCCCGGCCCCTCCTGACCCTGTACCATGTATCATCCATAACATGTGATATTATTACACTGCAGACATCCCGGCCCCTCCTGACCCTGTACCATGTATCATCCATAACATGTAATATTATTACACTGCAGACATCCCAGACCCCTCCTCACTCTGTACCATGTATCATCCATAACATGTAATATTATTACACTGCAGACATCCCAGACCCCTCCTGACCCTGTACCATGTATCATCCATAACATGTTATATTATTACACTGCAGACATCCCGGCCCCTCCTGACCCTGTACCGTGAATCATCCATAACATGTAATATTATTACACTGCAGACATTCCAGCCCCTCCTGACCCTGTACCATGTATCATCCATAACATGTAATATTATTACACTGCAGACATCCCAGACCCCTCCTGACCCTGTACCATGTATCATCCATAACATGTGATATTATTACACTGCAGACATCCCGGTCCCTCCTGACCCTGTACCATGTATCATCCATAACATGTGATATTATTACACTGCAGACATCCCGGCCCCTCCTGACCCTGTACCATGTATCATCCATAACATGTTATATTATTACACTGCAGACATCCCGGCCCCTCCTGACCCTGTACTGTGTATCATCCATATCATGTAATATTATTACACTGCAGACATCCCAGCCCCTCCTGACCCTGTACCATGTATCATCCATAACATGTAATATTATTACACTGCAGACATCCCAGACCCTCCTGACCCTGTACCATGTATCATCCATAACATGTGATATTATTACACTGCAGACATCCCGGCCCCTCCTGACCCTGTACCATGTATCATCCATAACATGTGATATTATTACACTGCAGACATCCTGACCCCTCCTGACCCTGTACCATGTATCATCCATAACATGTAATATTATCACACTGCAGACATCCCGACCCTCCTGACCCTGTACAATGTATTATCCATAACATGTAATATTATTACACTGCAGACATCCCGGTCGCTTCTGACCCTGTACCATGTATCATCCATAACATGTGATATTATTACACTGCAGACATCCCGGCCCCTCCTGACCCTGTACCATGTATCATCCATAACATGTGATATTATTACACTGCAGACATCCCGGCCCCTCCTGACCCTGTACAATGTATCATCCATAACATGTAATATTATTACACTGCAGACATCCCGGCCCCTCCTGACCCTGTACCATGTATCTTCCATAACATGTGATATTATTATACTGCAGACATCCCGGCCCTCCTGACCCTGTACCATGTATCATCCATAACATGTAATATTATTACACTGCAGACATCCCGGCCCCTCCTGACCCTGTACCATGTATCATCCATAACATGTGATATTATTACACTGCAGACATCCCGGCCCCTCCGGACCCTGTACCATGTATCATCCATAACATGTGATATTATTACACTGCAGACATCCCGGCCCCTCCTGACCCTGTACCATGTATCATCCATAACATGTTATATTATTACACTGCAGACATCCCGGCCCCTCCTGACCCTGTACCATGTATCATCCATAAAATGTGATATTATTACACTGCAGACATCCCGGCCCCTCCTGACCCTGTACCATGTACCATCCATAACATGTGATATTATTACACTGCAGACATCCCGGCCCCTCCTGACCCTGTACCATGTATCATCCATAACATGTGATATTATTACACTGCAGACATCCCGGCCCCTCCTGACCCTGTACCATGTATCATCCATAACATGTGATATTATTACACTGCAGACATCCCGGCCCCTCCTGACCCTGTACAATGTATCATCCATAACAACTGATATTATTACACTGCAGACATCCCAGCCCCTCCTGACCCTGTACCGTGTATCATCCATAACATGTGATATTATTACACTGCAGACATCCCGGCCCCTCCTGACCCTGTACAATGTATCATCCATAACAACTGATATTATTACACTGCAGACATCCCAGCCCCTCCTGACCCTGTACCGTGTATCATCCATAACATGTGATATTATTACACTGCAGACATCCCAGCCCCTCCTGACCCTGTACCATGTATCATCCATAACATGTAATATTATTACACTGCAGACATCCCGGCCCCTCCTGACCCTGTACCATGTATCTTCCATAACATGTGATATTATTATACTGCAGACATCCCGGCCCTCCTGACCCTGTACCATGTATCATCCATAACATGTAATATTATTACACTGCAGACATCCCGGCCCCTCCTGACCCTGTACCATGTATCATCCATAACATGTGATATTATTACACTGCAGACATCCCGGCCCCTCCGGACCCTGTACCATGTATCATCCATAACATGTGATATTATTACACTGCAGACATCCCGGCCCCTCCTGACCCTGTACCATGTATCATCCATAACATGTTATATTATTACACTGCAGACATCCCGGCCCCTCCTGACCCTGTACCGTGTATCATCCATAACATGTAATATTATTACACTGCAGACATCCCAGCCCCTCCTGACCCTGTACCATGTATCATCCATAACATGTAATATTATTACACTGCAGACATCCCGGCCCCTCCCGACCCTGTACCATGTATCATCCATAACATGTGATATTATTACACTGCAGACATCCCGGCCCCTCCTGACCCTGTACCATGTATCATCCATAACATGTGATATTATTACACTGCAGACATCCCAGACCCTCCTGACCCTGTACCATGTATCATCCATAACATGTGATATTATTACACTGCAGACATCCCGGCCCCTCCTGCCCTGTACCATGTATCATCCATAACATGTGATATTATTACAATGCAGACATCCCGGCCCCTCCTGACCCTGTACCGTGTATCATCCATAACATGTAATATTATTACACTGCAGACATCCCGGCCCCTCCTGACCCTGTACCATGTATCATCCATAACATGTGATATTATTACACTGCAGACATCCCAGCCCCTCCTGACCCTGTACCATGTATCATCCATAACATGTGATATTATTACACTGCAGACATCCCGGCCTCTCCTGACCCTGCACCATGTATCATCCATAACATGTGATATTATTACACTGCAGACATCCCGGCCCCTCCTGACCCTGTACCATGCATCATCCATAACATGTGATATTATTACACTGCAGACATCCCGGCCCCTCCTGACCCTGTACCATGTATCAGCCATAACATGTGATATTATTACACTGCAGACATCCCCGCCCCTCCTGACCCTGTACCATGTATCATCCATAACATGTGATATTATTACACTGCAGACATCCCGTCCCCTCCTGACCCTGTACCATGTATCATCCATAACATGTGATATTATTACACTGCAGACATCCCGGCCCCTCCTGACCCTGTACCATGTATCATCCATAACATGTGATATTATTACACTGCAGACATCCCGGCCCCTCCTGGCCCTGTACCATGTATCATCCATAACATGTGATATTATTACACTGCAGACATCCCGGCCACTCCTGACCCTGTACCATGTATCATCCATAACATGTGATATTATTACACTGCAGACATCCCTGTCCCTCCTGACCCTGTACCATGTATCATCCATAACATGTGATATTATTACACTGCAGACATCCCTGTCCCTCCTGACCCTGTACCATGTATCATCAATAACATGTGATATTATTACACTGCAGACATCCCGGCCCCTCCTGACCCTGTACCATGTATCATCCATAACATGTGATATTATTACACTGCAGACATCCCGGCCCCTCCTGACCCTGTACCATGTATCATCCATAACATGTGATATTATTACACTGCAGACATCCCGGACCCTCCTGACCCTGTACCATGTATCATCCATAACATGTGATATTATTACACTGCAGACATCCCGGCCCCTCCTGACCCTGTACCATGTATCATCCATAACATGTGATATTATTATACTGCAGACATCCTGGCCCCTCCTGACCCTGTACCATGTATCATCCATAACATGTGATATTATTACACTGCAGACATCCCGGCCCCTCCTGACCCTGTACCATGTTTCATCCATAACATGTGATATTATTACACTGCAGACATCCCGGCCCCTCCTGACCCTGTACCATGTATCATCCATAACATGTGAAATTATTACACTGCAGACATCCCGGCCCCTCCTGGCCCTGTACCATGTATCATCCATAACATGTGATATTATTACACTGCAGACATCCCGGCCCCTCCTGACCCTGTACCATGTATCATCCATAACATGTGATATTATTACATGGCAGACAACCCCGCCCCTCCTTACCCTGTACCATGTATCATCCATAACATGTGATATTATTACATGGCAGACATCCCGGCCCCTCCTGACCCTGTACCATGTATCATCCATATCATGTGATATTATTACACTGCAGACATCCTGGCCCCTCCTGACCCTGTACGATGTATCATCCATATCGTGATATTATTACACTGGAGACATCCCGCCCCCTCCTGACCCTGTACCATGTATCATCCTAACATGTGATATTATTACACTGCAGACATCCCGGCCCCTCCTGACCCTGTACCATGTATCATCCATAACATGTAATATTATTACACTGCAGACATCCCGGCCCCTCCTGACCCTGTACCATGTATCATACATAACATTTGATATTATTACACTGCAGACATTCCGGCCCCTCCTGACCCTGTACCATGTATCATCCATAACATGTGATATTATTACACTGCAGACATACCGGCCACTCCTGACCCTGTACCATGTATCATCCATAACATGTGATATTATTACACTGCGGACATCCCGGCCCCTCCTGACCCTGTACCATGTATCATCCATAACATGTAATATTATTAGACTGCAGACATCCCGGCCCCTCCTGACCCTGTACCATGTATCATCCATAACATGTAATATTATTACACTGCAGACATCCCAGCCCCTCCTGACCCTGTACCATGTATCATCCATAACATGTAATATTATTACACTGCAGACATCCCAGACCCCTCCTGACCCTAAACCATGTATCATCCATAACATGTAATATTATTACACTGCAGACATCCCAGACCCCTCCTGACCCTAAACCATGTATCATCCATAACATGTAATATTATTACACTGCAGACATCCCAGACCCCTCCTGACCCTGTACCATGTATCATCCATAGCATGTGATATTATTACACTGCAGACATCCCGGCCCCTCCTGACCCTGCACCATGTATCATCCATAACATGTGATATTATTACACTGCAGACATCCCGGCCCCTCCTTACCCTGTACCATGTATCATCCATAACATGTTATATTATTACACTGCAGACATCCCGGCCCCTCCTGACCCTGTACCGTGTATCATCCATAACATGTAATATTATTACACTGCAGACATCCCAGCCCCTCCTGACCCTGTACCATGTATCATCCATAACATGTGATATTATTACACTGCAGACATCCCAGCCCCTCCTGACCCTGTACCATGTATCATCCATAACATGTGATATTATTACACTGCAGACATCCCGGCCCCTCCTGACCCTGTACCATGTGTCATCCATAACATGTGATATTATTACACTGCAGACATCCCGGCCCCTCCTGACCCTGTACCATGTATCATCCATAACATGTGATATTATTACACTGCAGACATCCCTGTCCCTCCTGCCCTGTACCATGTATCATCCATAACATGTGATATTATCACACTGCAGACATCCCGACCCCTCCTGACCCTGTACCATGTATCATCCATAACATGTGATATTATTGCACTGCAGACATCCCGGCCCCTCCTGACCCTGTAGCATGTATCATCCATAACATGTTATATTATTACACTGCAGACATCCCGGCCCCTCCTGACCCTGTAGCATGTATCATCCATAACATGTGATATTATTACACTGCAGACATCCCGGCCCCTCCTGACCCTGTACCATGTATCATCCATAACATGTAATATTATTAGACTGCAGACATCCCAGCCCCTCCTCACTCTGTACCATGTATCATCCATAACATGTAATATTATTACACTGCAGACATCCCAGACCCCTCCTGACCCTGTACCATGTATCATCCATAACATGTTATATTATTACACTGCAGACATCCCGGCCCCTCCTGACCCTGTACCGTGTATCATCCATAACATGTAATATTATTACACTGCAGACATTCCAGCCCCTCCTGACCCTGTACCATGTATCATCCATAACATGTAATATTATTACACTGCAGACATCCCAGACCCCTCCTGACCCTGTACCATGTATCATCCATAACATGTGATATTATTACACTGCAGACATCCCGGTCCCTCCTGACCCTGTACCATGTATCATCCATAACATGTGATATTATTACACTGCAGACATCCCGGCCCCTCCTGACCCTGTACCATGTATCATCCATAACATGTTATATTATTACACTGCAGACATCCCGGCCCCTCCTGACCCTGTACTGTGTATCATCCATAACATGTAATATTATTACACTGCAGACATCCCAGCCCCTCCTGACCCTGTACCATGTATCATCCATAACATGTGATATTATTACACTGCAGACATCCTGGCCCCTCCTGACCCTGTACCATGTATCATCCATAACATGTAATATTATTACACTGCAGACATCCCAGCCCCTCCTGACCCTGTACCATGTATCATCCATAACATGTAATATTATTACACTGCAGACATCCCAGACCCTCCTGACCCTGTACCATGTATCATCCATAACATGTGATATTATTACAATGCAGACATCCCGGCCCCTCCTGACCCTGTACCGTGTATCATCCATAACATGTAATATTATTACACTGCAGACATCCCAGCCCCTCCTGACCCTGTACCATGTATCATCCATAACATGTGATATTATTACACTGCAGACATCCCAGCCCCTCCTGACCCTGTACCATGTATCATCCATAACATGTGGTATTATTACACTGCAGACATCCCGGCCCCTCCTGACCCTGTACCATGTATCATCCATAACATGTGATATTATTACACTGCAGACATCCCGGCCCCTCCTGACCCTGTACCATGTATCATCCATAACATGTGATATTATTACACTGCAGACATCCCTGTCCCTCCTGCCCTGTACCATGTATCATCCATAACATGTGATATTATTACACTGCAGACATCCCTGTCCCTCCTGACCCTGTACCATGTATCATCCATAACATGTGATATTATTACACTGCACACATCCCGGCCCCTCCTGACCCTGTACCATGTATCATCCATAACATGTGATATTATTACACTGCACACATCCCGCCCCTCCTGACCCTGTACCATGTATCATCCATAACATGTGATATTATTACAATGCAGACATCCCGGCCCCTCCTGACCCTGTACCATGTATCATCCATAACATGTGATATTATTACACTGCAGACATCCCGGCCCCTCCTGACCCTGTACCATGTATCATCCATAACATGTGATATTATTACACTGCAGACATCCCTGTCCCTCCTGCCCTGTACCATGTATCATCCATAACATGTGATATTATCACACTGCAGACATCCCGACCCCTCCTGACCCTGTACCATGTATCATCCATAACATGTGATATTATTGCACTGCAGACATCCCGGCCCCTCCTGACCCTGTACCATGTATCATCCATAACATGTGATATTATTACACTGCAGACATCCCGGCCCCTCCTGACCCTGTACCATGTATCATCCATAACATGTAATATTATTAGACTGCAGACATCCCAGCCCCTCCTCACTCTGTACCATGTATCATCCATAACATGTAATATTATTACACTGCAGACATCCCAGACCCCTCCTGACCCTGTACCATGTATCATCCATAACATGTTATATTATTACACTGCAGACATCCCGGCCCCTCCTGACCCTGTACCGTGTATCATCCATAACATGTAATATTATTACACTGCAGACATTCCAGCCCCTCCTGACCCTGTACCATGTATCATCCATAACATGTAATATTATTACACTGCAGACATCCCAGACCCCTCCTGACCCTGTACCATGTATCATCCATAACATTTGATATTATTACACTGCAGACATCCCGGTCCCTCCTGACCCTGTACCATGTATCATCCATAACATGTGATATTATTACACTGCAGACATCCCGGCCCCTCCTGACCCTGTACCATGTATCATCCATAACATGTTATATTATTACACTGCAGACATCCCGGCCCCTCCTGACCCTGTACTGTGTATCATCCATAGCATGTAATATTATTACACTGCAGACATCCCAGCCCCTCCTGACCCTGTACCATGTATCATCCATAACATGTAATATTATTACACTGCAGACATCCCAGACCCTCCTGACCCTGTACCATGTATCATCCATAACATGTGATATTATTACACTGCAGACATCCCGGCCCCTCCTGACCCTGTACCATGTATCATCCATAACATGTGATATTATTACACTGCAGACATCCTGACCCCTCCTGACCCTGTACCATGTATCATCCATAACATGTAATATTATCACACTGCAGACATCCCGACCCTCCTGACCCTGTACAATGTATTATCCATAACATGTGATATTATTACACTGCAGACATCCCGGTCGCTTCTGACCCTGTACCATGTATCATCCATAACATGTGATATTATTACACTGCAGACATCCCGGCCCCTCCTGACCCTGTACCATGTATCATCCATAACATGTGATATTATCACACTGCAGACATCCCGACCCCTCCTGACCCTGTACCATGTATCATCCATAACATGTGATATTATTGCACTGCAGACATCCCGGCCCCTCCTGACCCTGTACCATGTATCATCCATAACATGTGATATTATTACACTGCAGACATCCCGGCCCCTCCTGACCCTGTAGCATGTATCATCCATAACATGTTATATTATTACACTGCAGACATCCCGGCCCCTCCTGACCCTGTAGCATGTATCATCCATAACATGTGATATTATTACACTGCAGACATCCCAGCCCCTCCTGACCCTGTACCATGTATCATCCATAACATGTAATATTATTACACTGCAGACATCCCAGACCCCTCCTGACCCTGTACCATGTATCATCCATAACATGTTATATTATTACACTGCAGACATCCCGGCCCCTCCTGACCCTGTACCGTGTATCATCCATAACATGTAATATTATTACACTGCAGACATTCCAGCCCCTCCTGACCCTGTACCATGTATCATCCATAACATGTAATATTATTACACTGCAGACATCCCAGACCCCTCCTGACCCTGTACCATGTATCATCCATAACATGTGATATTATTACACTGCAGACATCCCGTCCCCTCCTGACCCTGTACCATGTATCATCCATAACATGTGATATTATTACACTGCAGACATCCCGGCCCCTCCTGACCCTGTACCATGTATCATCCATAACATGTTATATTATTACACTGCAGACATCCCGGCCCCTCCTGACCCTGTACTGTGTATCATCCATAACATGTAATATTATTACACTGCAGACATCCCAGCCCCTCCTGACCCTGTACCATGTATCATCCATAACATGTAATATTATTACACTGCAGACATCCCAGACCCTCCTGACCCTGTACCATGTATCATCCATAACATGTAATATTATTACACTGCAGACATCCCGGCCCCTCCCGACCCTGTACCATGTATCATCCATAACATGTGATATTATTACACTGCAGACATCCCGGCCCCTCCTGACCCTGTACCGTGTATCATCCATAACATGTGATATTATTACACTGCAGACATCCCGGCCCCTCCTGACCCTGTACCATGTATCATCCATAACATGTGATATTATTACACTGCAGACATCCTGACCCCTCCTGACCCTGTACCATGTATCATCCATAACATGTAATATTATCACACTGCAGACATCCCGACCCTCCTGACCCTGTACAATGTATTATCCATAACATGTAATATTATTACACTGCAGACATCCCGGTCGCTTCTGACCCTGTACCATGTATCATCCATAACATGTGATATTATTACACTGCAGACATCCCGGCCCCTCCTGACCCTGTACCATGTATCATCCATAACATGTGATATTATTACACTGCAGACATCCCGGCCCCTCCTGACCCTGTACCATGTATCATCCATAAAATGTGATATTATTACACTGCAGACATCCCGGCCCCTCCTGACCCTGTACCATGTACCATCCATAACGTGTGATATTATTACACTGCAGACATCCCGGCCCCTCCTGACCCTGTACAATGTATCATCCATAACATGTAATATTATTACACTGCAGACATCCCGGCCCCTCCTGACCCTGTACCATGTATCTTCCATAACATGTGATATTATTATACTGCAGACATCCCGGCCCTCCTGACCCTGTACCATGTATCATCCATAACATGTAATATTATTACACTGCAGACATCCCGGCCCCTCCTGACCCTGTACCATGTATCATCCATAACATGTGATATTATTACACTGCAGACATCCCGGCCCCTCCGGACCCTGTACCATGTATCATCCATAACATGTGATATTATTACACTGCAGACATCCCGGCCCCTCCTGACCCTGTACCATGTATCATCCATAACATGTTATATTATTACACTGCAGACATCCCGGCCCCTCCTGACCCTGTACCATGTATCATCCATAAAATGTGATATTATTACACTGCAGACATCCCGGCCCCTCCTGACCCTGTACCATGTACCATCCATAACATGTGATATTATTACACTGCAGACATCCCGGCCCCTCCTGACCCTGTACAATGTATCATCCATAACATGTAATATTATTACACTGCAGACATCCCGGCCCCTCCTGACCCTGTACCATGTATCTTCCATAACATGTGATATTATTATACTGCAGACATCCCGGCCCTCCTGACCCTGTACCATGTATCATCCATAACATGTAATATTATTACACTGCAGACATCCCGGCCCCTCCTGACCCTGTACCATGTATCATCCATAACATGTGATATTATTACACTGCAGACATCCCGGCCCCTCCGGACCCTGTACCATGTATCATCCATAACATGTGATATTATTACACTGCAGACATCCCGGCCCCTCCTGACCCTGTACCATGTATCATCCATAACATGTTATATTATTACACTGCAGACATCCCGGCCCCTCCTGACCCTGTACCGTGTATCATCCATAACATGTAATATTATTACACTGCAGACATCCCAGCCCCTCCTGACCCTGTACCATGTATCATCCATAACATGTAATATTATTACACTGCAGACATCCCGGCCCCTCCCGACCCTGTACCATGTATCATCCATAACATGTGATATTATTACACTGCAGACATCCCGGCCCCTCCTGACCCTGTACCATGTATCATCCATAACATGTGATATTATTACACTGCAGACATCCCAGACCCTCCTGACCCTGTACCATGTATCATCCATAACATGTGATATTATTACACTGCAGACATCCCGGCCCCTCCTGCCCTGTACCATGTATCATCCATAACATGTGATATTATTACAATGCAGACATCCCGGCACCTCCTGACCCTGTACCATGTATCATCCATAACATGTAATATTATTACACTGCAGACATCCCAGCCCCTCCTGACCCTGTACCATGTATCATCCATAACATGTAATATTATTACACTGCAGACATCCCAGCCCCTCCTGACCCTGTACCATGTATCATCCATAACATGTGATATTATTACACTGCAGACATCCCAGCCCCTCCTGACCCTGTACCATGTATCATCCATAAAATGTGATATTATTACACTGCAGACATCCCGGCCTCTCCTGACCCTGCACCATGTATCATCCATAACATGTGATATTATTACACTGCAGACATCCCGGCCCCTCCTGACCCTGTACCATGCATCATCCATAACATGTGATATTATTACACTGCAGACATCCCGGCCCCTCCTGACCCTGTACCATGTATCAGCCATAACATGTGATATTATTACACTGCAGACATCCCCGCCCCTCCTGACCCTGTACCATGTATCATCCATAACATGTGATATTATTACACTGCAGACATCCCGTCCCCTCCTGACCCTGTACCATGTATCATCCATAACATGTGATATTATTACACTGCAGACATCCCGGCCCCTCCTGACCCTGTACCATGTATCTTCCATAACATGTGATATTATTACACTGCAGACATCCCGGCCCCTCCTGACCCTGTACCATGTATCATCCATAACATGTGATATTATTACACTGCAGACATCCCGGCCCCTCCTGGCCCTGTACCATGTATCATCCATAACATGTGATATTATTACACTGCAGACACCCCGACCCCTCCTGACCCTTTACCATGTATCATCCATAACATGTGATATTATTACACTGCAGACATCCCGGCCACTCCTGACCCTGTACCATGTATCATCCATAACATGTGATATTATTACACTGCAGACATCCCTGTCCCTCCTGACCCTGTACCATGTATCATCCATAACATGTGATATTATTACACTGCAGACATCCCTGTCCCTCCTGACCCTGTACCATGTATCATCAATAACATGTGATATTATTACACTGCAGACATCCCGGCCCCTCCTGACCCTGTACCATGTATCATCCATAACATGTGATATTATTACACTGCAGACATCCCGGCCCCTCCTGACCCTGTACCATGTATCATCCATAACATGTGATATTATTACACTGCAGACATCCCGGACCCTCCTGACCCTGTACCATGTATCATCCATAACATGTGATATTATTACACTGCAGACATCCCGGCCCCTCCTGACCCTGTACCATGTATCATCCATAACATGTGATATTATTATACTGCAGACATCCTGGCCCCTCCTGACCCTGTACCATGTATCATCCATAACATGTGATATTATTACACTGCAGACATCCCGGCCCCTCCTGACCCTGTACCATGTTTCATCCATAACATGTGATATTATTACACTGCAGACATCCCGGCCCCTCCTGACCCTGTACCATGTATCATCCATAACATGTGAAATTATTACACTGCAGACATCCCGGCCCCTCCTGGCCCTGTACCATGTATCATCCATAACATGTGATATTATTACACTGCAGACATCCCGGCCCCTCCTGACCCTGTACCATGTATCATCCATAACATGTGATATTATTACATGGCAGACAACCCCGCCCCTCCTTACCCTGTACCATGTATCATCCATAACATGTGATATTATTACATGGCAGACATCCCGGCCCCTCCTGACCCTGTACCATGTATCATCCATATCATGTGATATTATTACACTGCAGACATCCTGGCCCCTCCTTACCCTGTACGATGTATCATCCATAACGTGATATTATTACACTGGAGACATCCCGCCCCCTCCTGACCCTGTACCATGTATCATCCTAACATGTGATATTATTACACTGCAGACATCCCGGCCCCTCCTGACCCTGTACCATGTATCATCCATAACATGTAATATTATTACACTGCAGACATCCCGGCCCCTCCTGACCCTGTACCATGTATCATACATAACATTTGATATTATTACACTGCAGACATTCCGGCCCCTCCTGACCCTGTACCATGTATCATCCATAACATGTGATATTATTACACTGCAGACATACCGGCCACTCCTGACCCTGTACCATGTATCATCCATAACATGTGATATTATTACACTGCGGACATCCCGGCCCCTCCTGACCCTGTACCATGTATCATCCATAACATGTAATATTATTAGACTGCAGACATCCCGGCCCCTCCTGACCCTGTACCATGTATCATCCATAACATGTAATATTATTACACTGCAGACATCCCAGCCCCTCCTGACCCTGTACCATGTATCATCCATAACATGTAATATTATTACACTGCAGACATCCCAGACCCCTCCTGACCCTAAACCATGTATCATCCATAACATGTAATATTATTACACTGCAGACATCCCAGACCCCTCCTGACCCTAAACCATGTATCATCCATAACATGTAATATTATTACACTGCAGACATCCCAGACCCCTCCTGACCCTGTACCATGTATCATCCATAGCATGTGATATTATTACACTGCAGACATCCCGGCCCCTCCTGACCCTGCACCATGTATCATCCATAACATGTGATATTATTACACTGCAGACATCCCGGCCCCTCCTGACCCTGTACCATGTATCATCCATAACATGTTATATTATTACACTGCAGACATCCCGGCCCCTCCTGACCCTGTACCGTGTATCATCCATAACATGTAATATTATTACACTGCAGACATCCCAGCCCCTCCTGACCCTGTACCATGTATCATCCATAACATGTGATATTATTACACTGCAGACATCCCAGCCCCTCCTGACCCTGTACCATGTATCATCCATAACATGTGGTATTATTACACTGCAGACATCCCGGCCCCTCCTGACCCTGTACCATGTATCATCCATAACATGTGATATTATTACACTGCAGACATCCCGGCCCCTCCTGACCCTGTACCATGTATCATCCATAACATGTGATATTATTACACTGCAGACATCCCTGTCCCTCCTGCCCTGTACCATGTATCATCCATAACATGTGATATTATTACAATGCAGACATCCCGGCCCCTCCTGACCCTGTACCATGTATCATCCATAACATGTGATATTATTACACTGCAGACATCCCGGCCCCTCCTGCCCCTGTACCATGTATCATCCATAACATGTGATATTATTACACTGCAGACATCCCTGTCCCTCCTGCCCTGTACCATGTATCATCCATAACATGTGATATTATCACACTGCAGACATCCCGACCCCTCCTGACCCTGTACCATGTATCATCCATAACATGTGATATTATTGCACTGCAGACATCCCGGCCCCTCCTGACCCTGTAGCATGTATCATCCATAACATGTTATATTATTACACTGCAGACATCCCGGCCCCTCCTGACCCTGTAGCATGTATCATCCATAACATGTGATATTATTACACTGCAGACATCCAGGCCCCTCCTGACCCTGTACCATGTATCATCCATAACATGTAATATTATTAGACTGCAGACATCCCAGCCCCTCCTCACTCTGTACCATGTATCATCCATAACATGTAATATTATTACACTGCAGACATCCCAGACCCCTCCTGACCCTGTACCATGTATCATCCATAACATGTTATATTATTACACTGCAGACATCCCGGCCCCTCCTGACCCTGTACCGTGTATCATCCATAACATGTAATATTATTACACTGCAGACATTCCAGCCCCTCCTGACCCTGTACCATGTATCATCCATAACATGTAATATTATTACACTGCAGACATCCCAGACCCCTCCTGACCCTGTACCATGTATCATCCATAACATGTGATATTATTACACTGCAGACATCCCGGTCCCTCCTGACCCTGTACCATGTATCATCCATAACATGTGATATTATTACACTGCAGACATCCCGGCCCCTCCTGACCCTGTACCATGTATCATCCATAACATGTTATATTATTACACTGCAGACATCCCGGCCCCTCCTGACCCTGTACTGTGTATCATCCATAACATGTAATATTATTACACTGCAGACATCCCAGCCCCTCCTGACCCTGTACCATGTATCATCCATAACATGTAATATTATTACACTGCAGACATCCTGGCCCCTCCTGACCCTGTACCATATATCATCCATAACATGTGATATTATTACACTGCAGACATCCCGGCCCCTCCTGACCCTGTACCATGTACCATCCATAACATGTGATATTATTACACTGCAGACATCCCGGCCCCTCCTGACCCTGTACCATGTATCAGCCATAACATGTGATATTATTACACTGCAGACATCCCCGCCCCTCCTGACCCTGTACCATGTATCATCCATAACATGTGATATTATTACACTGCAGACATCCCGTCCCCTCCTGACCCTGTACCATGTATCATCCATAACATGTGATATTATTACACTGCAGACATCCCGGCCCCTCCTGGCCCTGTACCATGTATCATCCATAACATGTGATATTATTACACTGCAGACATCCCGGCCACTCCTGACCCTGTACCATGTATCATCCATAACATGTGATATTATTACACTGCAGACATCCCTGTCCCTCCTGACCCTGTACCATGTATCATCCATAACATGTGATATTATTACACTGCAGACATCCCTGTCCCTCCTGACCCTGTACCATGTATCATCAATAACATGTGATATTATTACACTGCAGACATCCCGGCCCCTCCTGACCCTGTACCATGTATCATCCATAACATGTGATATTATTACACTGCAGACATCCCGGCCCCTCCTGACCCTGTACCATGTATCATCCATAACATGTGATATTATTACACTGCAGAGATCCCGGACCCTCCTGACCCTGTACCATGTATCATCCATAACATGTGATATTATTACACTGCAGACATCCCGGCCCCTCCTGACCCTGTACCATGTATCATCCATAACATGTGATATTATTATACTGCAGACATCCTGGCCCCTCCTGACCCTGTACCATGTATCATCCATAACATGTGATATTATTACACTGCAGACATCCCGGCCCCTCCTGACCCTGTACCATGTTTCATCCATAACATGTGATATTATTACACTGCAGACATCCCGGCCCCTCCTGACCCTGTACCATGTATCATCCATAACATGTGAAATTATTACACTGCAGACATCCCGGCCCCTCCTGGCCCTGTACCATGTATCATCCATAACATGTGATATTATTACACTGCAGACATCCCGGCCCCTCCTGACCCTGTACCATGTATCATCCATAACATGTGATATTATTACATGGCAGACAACCCCGCCCCTCCTTACCCTGTACCATGTATCATCCATAACATGTGATATTATTACATGGCAGACATCCCGGCCCCTCCTGACCCTGTACCATGTATCATCCATATCATGTGATATTATTACACTGCAGACATCCTGGCCCCTCCTGACCCTGTACGATGTATCATCCATAACGTGATATTATTACACTGGAGACATCCCGCCCCCTCCTGACCCTGTACCATGTATCATCCTAACATGTGATATTATTACACTGCAGACATCCCGGCCCCTCCTGACCCTGTACCATGTATCATCCATAACATGTAATATTATTACACTGCAGACATCCCGGCCCCTCCTGACCCTGTACCATGTATCATACATAACATTTGATATTATTACACTGCAGACATTCCGGCCCCTCCTGACCCTGTACCATGTATCATCCATAACATGTGATATTATTACACTGCAGACATACCGGCCACTCCTGACCCTGTACCATGTATCATCCATAACATGTGATATTATTACACTGCGGACATCCCGGCCCCTCCTGACCCTGTACCATGTATCATCCATAACATGTAATATTATTAGACTGCAGACATCCCGGCCCCTCCTGACCCTGTACCATGTATCATCCATAACATGTAATATTATTACACTGCAGACATCCCAGCCCCTCCTGACCCTGTACCATGTATCATCCATAACATGTAATATTATTACACTGCAGACATCCCAGACCCCTCCTGACCCTAAACCATGTATCATCCATAACATGTAATATTATTACACTGCAGACATCCCAGACCCCTCCTGACCCTAAACCATGTATCATCCATAACATGTAATATTATTACACTGCAGACATCCCAGACCCCTCCTGACCCTGTACCATGTATCATCCATAGCATGTGATATTATTACACTGCAGACATCCCGGCCCCTCCTGACCCTGCACCATGTATCATCCATAACATGTGATATTATTACACTGCAGACATCCCGGCCCCTCCTGACCCTGTACCATGTATCATCCATAACATGTTATATTATTACACTGCAGACATCCCGGCCCCTCCTGACCCTGTACCGTGTATCATCCATAACATGTAATATTATTACACTGCAGACATCCCAGCCCCTCCTGACCCTGTACCATGTATCATCCATAACATGTGATATTATTACACTGCAGACATCCCAGCCCCTCCTGACCCTGTACCATGTATCATCCATAACATGTGGTATTATTACACTGCAGACATCCCGGCCCCTCCTGACCCTGTACCATGTATCATCCATAACATGTGATATTATTACACTGCAGACATCCCGGCCCCTCCTGACCCTGTACCATGTATCATCCATAACATGTGATATTATTACACTGCAGACATCCCAGCCCCTCCTGACCCTGTACCATGTATCATCCATAACATGTAATATTATTACACTGCAGACATCCCGGCCCCTTCTGACCCTGTACCATGTATCATCCATAACATGTGATATTATTACACTGCAGACATCCCGGCCCCTCCTGACCCTGTACCATGTATCATCCATAACATGTGATATTATTACAATGCAGACATCCCGGCCCCTCCTGACCCTGTACCATGTATCATCCATAACATGTGATATTATTACACTGCAGACATCCCGGCCCCTCCTGACCCTGTACCATGTATCATCCATAACATGTGATATTATTACACTGCAGACATCCCTGTCCCTCCTGCCCTGTACCATGTATCATCCATAACATGTGATATTATCACACTGCAGACATCCCGACCCCTCCTGACCCTGTACCATGTATCATCCATAACATGTGATATTATTGCACTGCAGACATCCCGGCCCCTCCTGACCCTGTAGCATGTATCATCCATAACATGTGATATTATTACACTGCAGACATCCCGGCCCCTCCTGACCCTGTACCATGTATCATCCATAACATGTAATATTATTAGACTGCAGACATCCCGGCCCCTCCCGACCCTGTACCATGTATCATCCATAACATGTGATATTATTACACTGCAGACATCCCAGCCCCTCCTCACTCTGTACCATGTATCATCCATAACATGTAATATTATTACACTGCAGACATCCCAGACCCCTCCTGACCCTGTACCATGTATCATCCATAACATGTTATATTATTACACTGCAGACATCCCGGCCCCTCCTGACCCTGTACCGTGTATCATCCATAACATGTAATATTATTACACTGCAGACATTCCAGCCCCTCCTGACCCTGTACCATGTATCATCCATAACATGTAATATTATTACACTGCAGACATCCCAGACCCCTCCTGACCCTGTACCATGTATCATCCATAACATGTAATATTATTACACTGCAGACATCCCGGCCCTCCTGACCCTGTACCATGTATCATCCATAACATGTGATATTATTACACTGCAGACATCCCGGTCCCTCCTGACCCTGTACCATGTATCATCCATAACATGTGATATTATTACACTGCAGACATCCCGGCCCCTCCTGACCCTGTACCATGTATCATCCATAACATGTTATATTATTACACTGCAGACATCCCGGCCCCTCCTGACCCTGTACTGTGTATCATCCATAACATGTAATATTATTACACTGCAGACATCCCAGCCCCTCCTGACCCTGTACCATGTATCATCCATAACATGTAATATTATTACACTGCAGACATCCCAGACCCTCCTGACCCTGTACCATGTATCATCCATAACATGTGATATTATTACACTGCAGACATCCCGGCCCCTCCTGACCCTGTACCATGTATCATCCATAACATGTGATATTATTAAACTGCAGACATCCTGACCCCTCCTGACCCTGTACCATGTATCATCCATAACATGTAATATTATCACACTGCAGACATCCCGACCCTCCTGACCCTGTACAATGTATTATCCATAACATGTAATATTATCACACTGCAGACATCCCGGCCCCTCCTGACCCTGTACCATGTATCATCCATAACATGTGATATTATTACACTGCAGACATCCCGGCCCCTCCTGACCCTGTACCATGTATCATCCATAAAATGTGATATTATTACACTGCAGACATCCCGGCCCCTCCTGACCCTGTACCATGTACCATCCATAACATGTGATATTATTACACTGCAGACATCCCGGCCCCTCCTGACCCTGTACAATGTATGATCCATAACATGTAATATTATTACACTGCAGACATCCCAGCCCCTCCTGACCCTGTACCATGTATCATCCATAACATGTGATATTATTACCCTGCAGACATCCCGGCCCCTCCGGACCCTGTACCATGTATCATCCATAACATGTGATATTATTACACTGCAGACATCCCGGCCCCTCCTGACCCTGTACCATGTATCATCCATAACATGTTATATTATTACACTGCAGACATCCCGGCCCCTCCTGACCCTGTACCGTGTATCATCCATAACATGTAATATTATTACACTGCAGACATCCCAGCCCCTCCTGACCCTGTACCATGTATCATCCATAACATGTAATATTATTACACTGCAGACATCCCGGCCCCTCCCGACCCTGTAACATGTATCATCCATAACATGTGATATTATTACACTGCAGACATCCCAGCCCCTCCTGACCCTGTACCATGTATCATCCATAACATGTGATATTATTACACTGCGGACATCCCGGCCCCTCCCGACCCTTTACCATGTATCATCCATAACATGTGATATTATTAAACTGCAGACATCCTGAACCCTCCTGACCCTGTACCATGTATCATCCATAACATGTAATATTATCACACTGCAGACATCCCGACCCTCCTGACCCTGTACAATGTATCATCCATATCATGGAATATTATCACACTGCAGACATCCCGTCCCCTCCTGACCCTGTACCATGTATCATCCATAACATGTGATATTATTACACTGCAGACATCCCGGCCCCTCCTGACCCTGTACCATGTATCATCCATAACATGTAATATTATTACACTGCAGACATCCCGGCCCCTCCTGACCCTGTACCATGTATCATCCATAACATGTGATATTATTACACTGCAGACATCCTGGCCCCTCCTGACCCTGTACCATGTATCATCCATAACATGTGATATTATTACACTGCAGACATCCCGGCCCCTCCTGACCCTGTACCATGTACCATCCATAACATGTGATATTATTACACTGCAGACATCCCGGCCCCTCCTGACCCTGTACCATGTATCATCCATAACATGTGATATTATTACACTGCAGACATCCCGGCCTCTCCTGACCCTGCACCATGTATCATCCATAACATGTGATATTATTACACTGCAGACATCCCGGCCCCTCCTGACCCTGTACCATGCATCATCCATAACATGTGATATTATTACACTGCAGACATCCCGGCCCCTCCTGACCCTGTACCATGTATCAGCCATAACATGTGATATTATTACACTGCAGACATCCCCGCCCCTCCTGACCCTGTACCATGTATCATCCATAACATGTGATATTATTACACTGCAGACATCCCGTCCCCTCCTGACCCTGTACCATGTATCATCCATAACATGTGATATTATTACACTGCAGACATCCCGGCCCCTCCTGGCCCTGTACCATGTATCATCCATAACATGTGATATTATTACACTGCAGACATCCCGGCCCCTCCTGACCCTGTACCATGTATCATCCATAACATGTGATATTATTACACTGCAGACATCCCGGCCCCTCCTGACCCTGTACCATGTATCATCCATAACATGTGATATTATTACACTGCAGACATCCCGGCCCCTCCTGGCCCTGTACCATGTATCATCCATAACATGTGATATTATTACACTGCAGACATCCCGGCCACTCCTGACCCTGTACCATGTATCATCCATAACATGTGATATTATTACACTGCAGACATCCCTGTCCCTCCTGACCCTGTACCATGTATCATCCATAACATGTGATATTATTACACTGCAGACATCCCTGTCCCTCCTGACCCTGTACCATGTATCATCAATAACATGTGATATTATTACACTGCAGACATCCCGGCCCCTCCTGACCCTGTACCATGTATCATCCATAACATGTGATATTATTACACTGCAGACATCCCGGCCCCTCCTGACCCTGTACCATGTATCATCCATAACATGTGATATTATTACACTGCAGACATCCCGGCCCCTCCTGACCCTGTACCATGTATCATCCATAACATGTGATATTATTACACTGCAGACATCCCGGCCCCTCCTGACCCTGTACCATGTATCATCCATAACATGTGATATTATTATACTGCAGACATCCTGGCCCCTCCTGACCCTGTACCATGTATCATCCATAACATGTGATATTATTACACTGCAGACATCCCGGCCCCTCCTGACCCTGTACCATGTTTCATCCATAACATGTGATATTATTACACTGCAGACATCCCGGCCCCTCCTGACCCTGTACCATGTATCATCCATAACATGTGAAATTATTACACTGCAGACATCCCGGCCCCTCCTGGCCCTGTACCATGTATCATCCATAACATGTGATATTATTACACTGCAGACATCCCGGCCCCTCCTGACCCTGTACCATGTATCATCCATAACATGTGATATTATTACATGGCAGACAACCCCGCCCCTCCTTACCCTGTACCATGTATCATCCATAACATGTGATATTATTACATGGCAGACATCCCGGCCCCTCCTGACCCTGTACCATGTATCATCCATATCATGTGATATTATTACACTGCAGACATCCTGGCCCCTCCTGACCCTGTACGATGTATCATCCATAACGTGATATTATTACACTGGAGACATCCCGCCCCCTCCTGACCCTGTACCATGTATCATCCTAACATGTGATATTATTACACTGCAGACATCCCGGCCCCTCCTGACCCTGTACCTTGTATTATCCATAACATGTGATATTATTACACTGCAGACATCCTGGCCCCTCCTGACCCTGTACCATGTACCATCCAAAACATGTGATATTATTACACTGCAGACATCCCGGCCCCTCCTGACCCTGTACCATGTATCATCCATAACATGTGATATTATTACACTGGAGACATCCCGCCCCCTCCTGACCCTGTACCATGTATCATCCATAACATGTGATATTATTATACTGCAGACATTCCGCCCCCTCCTGACCCTGCACCATGTATCATCCATAACATGTGATATTATTACACTGCAGACATCCCGGCCCCTCCTGACCCTGTACCATGTATCATCCATAACATGTGAAATTATTACACTGCAGACATCCCGGCCCCTCCTGGCCCTGTACCATGTATCATCCATAACATGTGATATTATTACACTGCAGACATCCCGGCCCCTCCTGACCCTGTACCATGTATCATCCATAACATGTGATATTATTACATGGCAGACAACCCCGCCCCTCCTTACCCTGTACCATGTATCATCCATAACATGTGATATTATTACCCTGCAGACATCCCGGCCCCTCCGGACCCTGTACCATGTATCATCCATAACATGTGATATTATTACACTGCAGACATCCCGGCCCCTCCTGACCCTGTACCATGTATCATCCATAACATGTTATATTATTACACTGCAGACATCCCGGCCCCTCCTGACCCTGTACCGTGTATCATCCATAACATGTAATATTATTACACTGCAGACATCCCAGCCCCTCCTGACCCTGTACCATGTATCATCCATAACATGTAATATTATTACACTGCAGACATCCCGGCCCCTCCCGACCCTGTACCATGTATCATCCATAACATGTGATATTATTACACTGCAGACATCCCAGCCCCTCCTGACCCTGTACCATGTATCATCCATAACATGTGATATTATTACACTGCGGACATCCCGGCCCCTCCCGACCCTTTACCATGTATCATCCATAACATGTGATATTATTAAACTGCAGACATCCTGACCCCTCCTGACCCTGTACCATGTATCATCCATAACATGTAATATTATCACACTGCAGACATCCCGACCCTCCTGACCCTGTACAATGTATCATCCATATCATGGAATATTATCACACTGCAGACACCCCGTCCCCTCCTGACCCTGTACCATGTATCATCCATAACATGTGATATTATTACACTGCAGACATCCCGGCCCCTCCTGACCCTGTACCATGTATCATCCATAACATGTAATATTATTACACTGCAGACATCCCGGCCCCTCCTGACCCTGTACCATGTATCATCCATAACATGTGATATTATTACACTGCAGACATCCTGGCCCCTCCTGACCCTGTACCATGTATCATCCATAACATGTGATATTATTACACTGCAGACATCCCGGCCCCTCCTGACCCTGTACCATGTACCATCCATAACATGTGATATTATTACACTGCAGACATCCCGGCCCCTCCTGACCCTGTACCATGTATCATCCATAACATGTGATATTATTACACTGCAGACATCCCGGCCTCTCCTGACCCTGCACCATGTATCATCCATAACATGTGATATTATTACACTGCAGACATCCCGGCCCCTCCTGACCCTGTACCATGCATCATCCATAACATGTGATATTATTACACTGCAGACATCCCGGCCCCTCCTGACCCTGTACCATGTATCAGCCATAACATGTGATATTATTACACTGCAGACATCCCCGCCCCTCCTGACCCTGTACCATGTATCATCCATAACATGTGATATTATTACACTGCAGACATCCCCTCCCCTCCTGACCCTGTACCATGTATCATCCATAACATGTGATATTATTACACTGCAGACATCCCGGCCCTCCTGACCCTGTGTCATGTATCATCCATAACATGTGATATTATTACACTGCAGACATCCCCTCCCCTCCTGACCCTGTACCATGTATCATCCATAACATGTGATATTATTACACTGCAGACATCCCCTCCCCTCCTGACCCTGTACCATGTATCATCCATAACATGTGATATTATTACACTGCAGACATCCCGGCCCCTCCTGACCCTGTACCATGTATCATCCATAACATGTGATATTATTACACTGCAGACATCCCGGCCCCTCCTGGCCCTGTACCATGTATCATCCATAACATGTGATATTATTACACTGCAGACATCCCGGCCACTCCTGACCCTGTACCATGTATCATCCATAACATGTGATATTATTACACTGCAGACATCCCTGTCCCTCCTGACCCTGTACCATGTATCATCCATAACATGTGATATTATTACACTGCAGACATCCCTGTCCCTCCTGACCCTGTACCATGTATCATCAATAACATGTGATATTATTACACTGCAGACATCCCGGCCCCTCCTGACCCTGTACCATGTATCATCCATAACATGTGATATTATTACACTGCAGACATCCCGGCCCCTCCTGACCCTGTACCATGTATCATCCATAACATGTGATATTATTACACTGCAGACATCCCGGCCCCTCCTGACCCTGTACCATGTATCATCCATAACATGTGATATTATTACACTGCAGACATCCCGGCCCCTCCTGACCCTGTACCATGTATCATCCATAACATGTGATATTATTATACTGCAGACATCCTGGCCCCTCCTGACCCTGTACCATGTATCATCCATAACATGTGATATTATTACACTGCAGACATCCCGGCCCCTCCTGACCCTGTACCATGTTTCATCCATAACATGTGATATTATTACACTGCAGACATCCCGGCCCCTCCTGACCCTGTACCATGTATCATCCATAACATGTGAAATTATTACACTGCAGACATCCCGGCCCCTCCTGGCCCTGTACCATGTATCATCCATAACATGTGATATTATTACACTGCAGACATCCCGGCCCCTCCTGACCCTGTACCATGTATCATCCATAACATGTGATATTATTACATGGCAGACAACCCCGCCCCTCCTTACCCTGTACCATGTATCATCCATAACATGTGATATTATTACATGGCAGACATCCCGGCCCCTCCTGACCCTGTACCATGTATCATCCATATCATGTGATATTATTACACTGCAGACATCCTGGCCCCTCCTGACCCTGTACGATGTATCATCCATAACGTGATATTATTACACTGGAGACATCCCGCCCCCTCCTGACCCTGTACCATGTATCATCCTAACATGTGATATTATTACACTGCAGACATCCCGGCCCCTCCTGACCCTGTACCTTGTATTATCCATAACATGTGATATTATTACACTGCAGACATCCTGGCCCCTCCTGACCCTGTACCATGTACCATCCAAAACATGTGATATTATTACACTGCAGACATCCCGGCCCCTCCTGACCCTGTACCATGTATCATCCATAACATGTGATATTATTACACTGGAGACATCCCGCCCCCTCCTGACCCTGTACCATGTATCATCCATAACATGTGATATTATTACACTGCAGACATTCCGCCCCCTCCTGACCCTGCACCATGTATCATCCATAACATGTGATATTATTACACTGCAGACATCCCGGCCCCTCCTGACCCTGTACCATGTATCATCCATAACATGTGAAATTATTTCACTGCAGACATCCCGGCCCCTCCTGGCCCTGTACCATGTATCATCCATAACATGTGATATTATTACACTGCAGACATCCCGGCCCCTCCTGACCCTGTACCATGTATCATCCATAACATGTGATATTATTACATGGCAGACAACCCCGCCCCTCCTTACCCTGTACCATGTATCATCCATAACATGTGATATTATTACATGGCAGACATCCCGGCCCCTCCTGACCCTGTACCATGTATCATCCATATCATGTGATATTATTACACTGCAGACATCCTGGCCCCTCCTGACCCTGTACGATGTATCATCCATAACGTGATATTATTACACTGGAGACATCCCGCCCCCTCCTGACCCTGTACCATGTATCATCCTAACATGTGATATTATTACACTGCAGACATCCCGGCCCCTCCTGACCCTGTACCTTGTATTATCCATAACATGTGATATTATTACACTGCAGACATCCCGGCCCCTCCTGACCCTGTACCATGTATCATCCATAACATGTGATATTATTACACTGCAGACATTCCGCCCCCTCCTGACCCTGCACCATGTATCATCCATAACATGTGATATTATTACACTGCAGACATCCCGGCCCCTCCTGACCCTGTACCATGTATCATCCATAACTTGTGATATTATTACCCCGGAGACATCCCGCCCCCTCCTGACCCTGTACCATGTATCATCCAAAACATGTGATATTATTACACTGCAGACATCCCGGCCCCTCCTGACCCTGTACCACGTATCATCCATAACATGTGATATTATTACACTGCAGACATCCCGGCCCCTCCTGACCCTGTACCATGTATCATCCATAACATTTGATATTATTACACTGCAGACATCCCAGCCCCTCCTGACCCTGTACCATGTATCATCCATAACATGTGATATTATTACACTGCAGACATCCCAGCCCCTCCTGATCCTGTACCATGTATCATCCATAACATGTCATTTTATTACACTGCAGACATCCCAGCCCCTCCTGACCCTGTACCATGTATCATCCATAACATGTGATATTATTACACTGCAGACATCCCGGCCCCTCCTGACCCTGTACCATGTATCATCCATAATATGTGATATTATTACACTGCAGACATCCCGGCCCCTCCTGACCCTGTACCATGTATCCTCCATAACATGTGATATTATTACACTGCAGACATCCCGACCCTCCTGACCCTGTACCATGTATCATCCATAACATGTGATATTATTACACTGCAGACATCCCGGCCCCTCCTGACCCTGTGTCATGTATCATCCATAACATGTGATATTATTACACTGCAGACATCCCAGCCCCTCCTGACCCTGTACCATGTACCATCCATAACATGTGATATTATTACACTGCAGACATCCCGGCCCCTCCTGACCCTGTACCATGTATCATCCATAACATGTGATATTATTACACTGCAGACATCCCTGCCCCTCCGGACCCTGTACCATGTATCATCCATAACATGTGATATTATTACACTGCAGACTTCCCGGCCCCTCCTGACCCTGTACCATGTACCATCCATAACATGTGATATTATTACACTGCAGACATCCCGGCCCCTCCTGACCCTGTACCATGTATCATCCATAACATGTGATATTATTACACTGCAGACATCCCGGCCCCTCCTGACCCTGTACCATGTATCATCCATAACATGTGATATTATTATACTGCAGACATCCCCTCCTGACCCTGTACCATGTATCATCCATAACATGTGATATTATTACACTGCAGACATCCCATCCCCTCCTGACCCTGCACCATGTATCATCCATAGCATGTAATATTATTACACTGCAGACATCCCGGCCCCTCCTGACCCTGTACAATGTATCATCCATAACATGTGATATTATTACACTGCAGACATCCCGGCCCCTCCTGACCCTGTACCATGTATCATCCATATCATGTGATATTATTACACTGCAGACATCCCGGGCCCCTCCTGACCCTGTACCATGTATCATCCATAACATGTGATATTATTACACTGCAGACATCCTGGCCCCTCCTGACCCTGTACCATGTATCATCCATATCATGTGATATTATTACACTGCAGACATCCCGGGCCCCTCCTGACCCTGTACCATGTATCATCCATAACATGTGATATTATTACACTGCAGACATCCCGGGCCCCTCCTGACCCTGTACCATGTATCATCCATAACATGTGATATTATTACACTGCAGACATCCCGGCTCCTCCTGACCCTGTACCATGTATCATCCATAACATGTGATATTATTACACTGCAGACATCCCGGCCCCTCCTGACCCTGTACCATGTATCATACATAACATGTGATATTATTACACTGCAGACATCCCAGCCCCTCCTGACCCTGTACCATGTATCATCCATAACATGTGATATTATTACACTGCAGACATCCCGGCTCCACCTGACCCTGTACCATGTATAATCTATAACGTATTATTACTACTTTGAAAACATTGTGGCCCCTTCTGAGCCTGCACTATGTATCATCCATATCGTGATATTATTGTGTGTTTTGCCCCTCCCATCTATTCCTTCCCATGTCCCATGCCTCTTCTCAGCCTGCCATGTGAACATGGTGTTGTTATTTAATGGCCTTTACCCAGTTACATTTGCAGTGTATACCCCATGTATGTATTTGATCACATGAAACCACAGCAGCCTCCATGGTGAATGCTTTGATTTCATGTGATCAGATATATACATGCAGGAGATGTTGCTTATCTAACAGGACCTTAGATGACATCACCCTAGTCACATGACATGAAGTGCACAATGATTTAACAGAGATCTCTCTCATTGTTCCTCACAGCAGCATATCCTAGTAGTAAGACCTGTCAATCAGGAACAAGGAGGCGGGGCGGTGCAGTGAACACTGCACATACTAGACACCGTTATTGTCATCGGACTTGTCAGGTGATTTGCATAAAAGTTTGCAACCTGATTTTTTAACATTGTAGCTATGGAAAGGTGAATGATTTTCCTCCCCTTAGTGACGTGGGATGTAGTTGTACATGATGCCCCGGGTGCAAGATATTGGAGAGCGCTCACGGGCTGAGCCCTTTCCATAGCTGGTAAGTGTTTGCTGCATATTGCAGCAAACACTTACCGGTAACACCTGAAATCGGAGCTAGCACTGTTTGGTGATGTTCACCCATCGATTAGCCGGGGGCATTAAAGAGCCGACATGGTTGCCACCATCTTGACTCGGATTGTCGCTCCCCATGACGTCCACTGCTATGAACCTCGGGTCACACAGAGACCTGAAGCAGTCTCTTTTTACTAAAAAAAATAGTAAAAAAAAAAAAAAAAAAAGTAAAAAAAATTTTTTTATAAAATAAATCAATCCCCCCCTTCTCTTAAACTGATAAAAATATAAATAAACACAATGGGGGTCATTTACTAAGGGCCCGATTCGCGTTTTCCCGACGTGTTACCCGAATATTTCCGATTTGCACCGATTTCCCCTGTATTGCCCCGGGTTTTTGTCTCACGCGATCGGATTGTGGCGCATCGGCCCCGGCATGCACGCGACGGAAATAGGGGGCGTGGACGAACGAAAACCCGACGTATTTGGAAAAATCGCCACATTTTAAAAAAAAAGTGTCGAGGGACACGCACTTACCTTCACCAAGTATAGGATGGTGCACTTCTGCGGACCTCGGGGAACTTCAGCGCAGCAGCGACACCTGGTGGACGTCGGAGGAACTGCCTTAGTGAGTCACCGGAAGACCCTATTCCACCGCAGAGAACGCACCGCTGGATCGCAAATGGACCGGGTAAGTAAATCTTCCCCATTAGGTATCGCCATGTCCCAAAATATAATAGCGGTTATTCCCGGCCTTTAACCCCGTAATGGAAAATAGCGCCCAAAGTTGAAAATGTCATTCTTTTGCCATTTTGAAAATGGCGTCCTTATAGTGGCAGCACTGAAAATGTCCTCAAAAGTCACAAAAAATGACACCACCCACAGCGCGGGCACCGAAGGATGAAAAAGTTATTGGCGCCAGAACATGGCAAAATTAAGAATTTTTTTGTACAGGAGGTTTTAATTTTAGTATTTTGTATTAAAACCTTAAAAAACCTGTAATCATTTGGTCTCCCTGTGATGGCACCGACCCAAAGACCTGTCACATGGGGCGCTCAGTGACAGCCGTAAAATCCAAGCCCATCAATTTTACTGCTTTCAGAATTTTTTTCCCGCTTCCCAGTACACGGCCGGGAATAATAATTACCATAACTATGGAGTGCGATGTGTTACACAAAACACAAGCCCCCGCACAGCTCTGTACATGTAATATTATATCCCATCACTATGGAGTGCGATGTGTTACACAGAAAACAAGCCCCCGCACAGCTCTGCACATGTAATATTATATCCCATCACTATGGAGTGCGATGTGTTACACAGAAAACAAGCCCCCGCACAGCTCTGTACATGTAATATTATATCCCATCACTATGGAGTGCGATGTGTTACACAGAAAACAAGCCCCCGCACAGCTCTGCACATGTAATATTATATCCCATCACTATGGAGTGCGATGTGTTACACAGAAAACAAGCCCCCGCACAGCTCTGCACATGTAATATTATATCCCATCACTATGGAGTGCGATGTGTTACACAAAACACAAGCCTCTTACTTACCTCTTCGACCAACTGAGCTGAGCATCCCGTCCGGCCCCTCTGGTGTCTCCATATCTGCTATGCTCTAATATGACGTTATTCTATACTATTTAGTTATTTAATATATATTTGTCTTCTCAAATTGACTAACTTTCGATATATTTTTTCCACATTTTTTCCTTGTGTATTTATATGTGCTATTATACTCTGGTTTGGCCCATCTCCAGTGCAGCCCCCTCCCCCTGCGTGCCTCCCCCTATCCCATTGTACATATTCTCAGTAAACGCTGGGCGATATATTATCAGATTAATAACCTTTTTTGTCCTTCAGGTTCCTGCTATATATGGAGTTGGATGCACAGGTACATCTTCTGTGGCTCACCTCCTTACATAACCCTTTTATTATTGTAGTTTGGATGATACTTTTGTCCATCCAATCCTTCACATTGGTTGTCACTTACCTTTATTGGCCTGTATAGTTTTCTGGCATATTTCTTCACGCACACTTATCGCTTCGGCAGTATTTCTCATGCTTTCCCTTCACAATACCTTTTTTCTTCACTCGATATTTCAAAAAATGATTTTGTTGTTTCTCTGGTTCACCTACCTCTGCGCCGCAAAAGAATTTATTCCTGTAAGTCGGCAGTTTTCGTGCCGCGATGGACGATGTGAGGATCAATTCCCTCCTCGCATTTACCTCTTTATTATGATATGACTATATCCATCGCTTATATACATCAGCGGTCATGTATCTGCATCTGTATTTTATACCCTATGTATGGTATGTATGTATATATACTCCGATGATATAGGGACTATTTATCCCTCTGCTTATATCCATCTACTCTGGTATAGTTACCCACCGGATACTCATAGCCCGGTCCACAGAGGCATTTCTGTGCCTATCTTTTGGCGCATGCGCTGTTAACACTATACTATCCTCCATGAGTTTCATTCATAACAAATACTTGGCACTGCGCATGCGCGACTTCCGGTGGCTGGCAACGTCACTTCCGGTATCTGGAACGCGCGCCAACAGCTGATCCGGGAGGCGCGCGGCACGGGTGGCTGCATGTGGAGGTGGGTCTCTCCCCTATATATATCTGTTCTGTGTACTACTCACACTTACCTCTGAGGACGCCTGCCTGCACAGGCGATACGCGTGGGGATTCCTTCCTCCAGCTCCCTCCCTGATTGCACTATGCACTTTAGGTAACTATTTTTATTATTTTCTTTATGGTCAAGCTACTTGTAATTATATTGTTTTTCACATGTTTGTATTTCGGATATGTCAGTATTTAACGTCCTGGCATGTCTATCCTATTCATCTATCTTCCTGCATTGTACCCGGGGTTGGTCGCTGGACCTTAGCACATTTAGTGCTTTTTAATTGTTTTTATGTACTTTTGGACTTAATAAAGATTTTCATATTATTTACATACATCCTGTCTTGCTTTTGTGGTTTACAAAAAAACAAGCCCCCGCACAGCTCTGCACATGGAGAAATATAAATGTTATAGATATTTGGAGGTGGGGAGTGAAAAATGAAAACGCAAAAATGAAAAAGGGCTGCGGCGGGAAGGGGTTAAGCGTAGTTTTTAGTGATGTATTTATTTGTAGTGATCTGAGCCCAAAGTAAAACATAAAGGGGCAGATTTACTTACCTGGTGCAGTCGCGTTCTCACGCTGATTCTTGTCTACTAAGGTCCGTGCACCCGATGTCCACCAGGTGTCGCTGCTGCGCTGAGGTCCTTCACCTTCTTCGTCCCGGTGTATGTGAGTTCTGATCTTGCGGCACAAATTTTTCTTTAAATTTCGCAGTTTTTCCGGATCCGTCGGGTTGTCCAACGGCTACGTCCCCGATTTCCATCGCGTGAAAGCCGGCACCGATGTGGCACAATCCGATGGCGTGCGCCAAAATCCCGGGGAAATTCTGAGCAAATCGGAAATATTCGGGAAAACCCGACAAAAATGCGGCGTTCGGACCCTTAGTAAATGAGCCCCAAAGAGTAACAATAAATCATTGGGGAGTCATCAGTCAGGTAGGAGGAATCCTGAATGTCCTGATCTACTTGGTTGGGGTGGGGAGGGGTGGGGGGTCATGGTAAGAGCTCAGTATACAGCTGCAGGAGGGGCACAGGCGGTTTTGGGAGGGTCACTATAGGAGGCTGCAGCGTGGCCTGGGCAGGGGTAACATATTGCGTCACCTCATTAGATCCTACATAAGAAGGGGGTGAGATATGTTTAGGGGTCATTCCCTCAGGACCAAAGGTTTCCTTACACGTGACTGCGGATATGACTGTAAGTACCTCGTGTGTTGTAAACGGGAAAGCCAAGGCGGCCACGTGGGGGAGACCTGGGGAGGTGGACGTGTGCTCTACCGGCAGACCCAAATATCATGCAAATACCTCTAACACCCCATGGCCCAAACATCTATGGGGTACGGGATCTGGAGGCCAGAAGAGCCGCAGCGCGCTCTCCACTCTGTATCGTGTCACCCCCTTTATACAGAGGGGGAAGTCGTCCCTGGGAGCGTTCAGTGCTCTACGTGGAGAGGTCAGTATGGAGATTTGGGTGTCCCCTTATGAAGCCCATGCAGGGTAGACATTTGCGCAGAGCTGCGTCTCCTTGTGTGGGCTGCGTGTTATATAAAATGACTGAATGGGGGTTTTGCACCATTAGGTTGTACAGTGGCGAATCCTATCCCTGCCTGGGCTCCGGAGCCTCAGAGGGCACTAGACACCCTATAACCCACTGCTCCCTACTGTGAGGATGCTGGTGTAGAGCCTCCCCCGAAAGGCGAGTCCCATCCCAACCTGGGCTTACTCCTGCGGCAGCACGAGATTGAGGGCGAAGCTTGAACTGGGGGGTGGAAGGGACAGTCCATGGAGCCCCTAGGGACCAGATGGATAGTGGGACGGGCACCTTGGAAGCTTCACTCTGGCGTGGGCCAATCTAGTGGCTTCCACCCGGGTTGCACCAGAATGTAGCCCAGGGTTGTCCTCACACTGTGAAGGTAATAGGTTCCCGGGGAAGGGGTTACTGAGGCAGGAAGACGATGGTATAACGGTGCCGGCAGCGGAGCACCGCAGGAACGCGTCCAGTTAGCATTATTATAAGCCACACCCCACACCCCCCCCAACAACTTTCTTTTATCATTTTGTATAGACTGTATCTTTTTAACATGATGGAATAAAAAAATACATTTTTAAATATAAAATGATTTATGGCAATGTGTTACCCTTGGGTTTGTTTCCTCAATTACAAGGGGCATCGCATGAGAACAATATAGGGCTTCCGGGCTGTGCCCAAAGAACTTATAAGAAAACACTGGGTACATAACCTCCTGCTCTCCCCTCAGCTCCTCCCCTCAGCTCCTCCCCTCAGCTCCTCCCCACAGCTCCTCCCCTCAGCTCCTCCCCTCAGCACCTCCCCACAGCTCCTCCCCACAGCTCCTCCCCTCAGCTCCTCCCCACAGCTCCTCCCCTCAGCTCCTCCCCTCAGCTCCTCCCCACAGCTCCTCCCCACAGCTCCTCCCCTCAGCTCCTCCCCTCAGCTCCTCCCCACAGCTCCTCCCCTCAGCTCCTCCCCTTAGCTCCTCCCCTCAGCTCCTCCCACAGCTCCTCCCCTCAGCTCCTCCCCTCAGCACCTCCCCTCAGCTCCTCCCCTCAGCTCCTCCCCACAGCTCCGTCTTCTTTCTTAGCGGCTTCCTGGCAGAGACACGTCTATGCACTTTGCCTGTGCACAACCACTATGACGCGGTGGTGTTTCCTCCATTTGTCATTTTAAGGGGGGCTCTGCTGTGTTAACCCTGCAATAATGTGGGGGCTTTGCTGTGAATATTGCGTTAATGGGCGACTCTGCTTTGGACATTTCCTTAATGCGGGCTCTGCTGAGGACATTTCATTAAAGGGGGGCTCTTCTGCGCACATTTTAATAAAGGGGGACACTCTGGACATTTCATTAATGGGGGCTCTGCAGTGGAAATTTCAATAAAGGGGGGCTCAGCTCTCTACATTTGATTAATGGGGGGCTCTTTTGTGGACATTTCATTAAAGGGGGTGAGAGGAGGCTGCATTTCCCACCTTAGGTTTATATGGGTTGGGTTAGATATGAACTATTTGCAGGGTACACAATTTTTTTTCCCAGGGACCATGGAAAGGGGGAACTTTAACCGTTCCTGGAAAATAAATTGGATAAAAAAAGGTTGACGACCATTGATTTAAGGGATAAAATTATTAAATTATTAGCCTCTGCATTGAAACCAGGGGGCTTCAGTCTGGTATCAAGTCATGAGGGACAGGCAGGAGGAGAAATCACTGGAGGATTAGATAAAAGCAAGTGAACGTTACATGCAGTTGGGGAAGTGATAGATCTGCCTGAAACAGGGGGGTTTAGGGCACATTTAAAAGTTTGGTAGTTAGGTATTAGCCGTATAGATGGAGGTAGTGCATTCAAGAGAATAGGTGCAGCTCTGGAAAAGTTCTGGAGATGGCAGTGGGAGGTTCACATTAAGGAAGAGAGTAATCTTCCATCAGTGGAAGATGAAAGAGCAGGGGCTGGGGGATAGACTGATATGAGGAGAGGTAGGGAGGGGCAACCAGTGCAGTGACTGACAGACTGGAGGCATCCGTGTAGTGTGGGGATTAGATGACCATTCTGACTAAGTATAGATTGTAGAGGAGAGTCTAGTGAGTGGAAGAGCAATTAGTAGGGAGGTACAGGAGTCTGGACGAGAGGGAATCTGTGTAACAATTAGCTCTTTAGAGGTTTCCATGGTCGCGAGAGGACACATTCTAACAAACAAGAGGTCGGAGTCCAGCACAACCCTAACACAGTGACATTCTCAGTTATTTTGATAGCCCCTATAAAAATGCAGAGGTCGGTTGGGTTGGTTTGTAGCCGGTAGAAAGACAAGAAATTCAGTCTTAGATTAAGCTCCAGGTAGAGAGAGGATATTATGTTAGAGACAGTACAGAGACAGTCACTAGTGTTCTGGAGTAAGGCAGGGGTGATGTTAGAGACAGTACAGAGACAGTCACTAGTGTTCTGGAGTAAGACAGGGGTGATGTTAGAGACAGTACAGAGACAGTCACTAGTGTTCTGGAGTAAGGCAGGGGTGATGTTAGAGACAGTACAGAGACAGTCACTAGTGTTCTGGAGTAAGGCAGGGGTGATGCTACCTGCAGAAGTATATAGCTGGGTATCATCAACAGAGAGATGATCCTGACAAATCTACTGATGGTTTGTCTGATGGGGGCAGTGTAGACGGGAATGAGAAGAGGACCTAGGACTGAGCCCTGAGGAACCCCAACACTGAGAGCAAAAGAAGGACGGGACCCAAATAGAGGACACTAATAGTGCGGTCACAGAGATAGGAAGAAAACCATGAGAAGCCTTCTGAGGAGGAGCTGGTGGTCTACAGTATCAAACGCTGCCGAGAGATCCAGGAGAACCAGGAGAGAATAGACAGCTCTGGATTTAGCTGTGAGAAAATTGTTGTAGACTTCAGAAAGAGAAGTTTCCGTAACTTGCACAGTACGAAAACCAGATTGTAGGGAGTCATAGAGGGAGTCTGGAGATGAAAGAGAGATTAGAGATTGGTGGGTAGTGAGTAGCACAGGATAATAATAATATTCTTTATTTATCCAAAGTATCATAGTATATAAGGCGGGAAAAGACGCAAGTCCATCAAGTCCAACCTTTAAAAATTAAATAAATGTTTTATCCCCATAACCCGGGATATTTTTTCTCTCCAGAAAATCATCCAGATCTTGAACATGTACATAGAGTCCGCCATAACAACCTCCTGCGGCAGAGAGTTCCACAGTCTCACTGCTCTTACAGTAAAGAACCTTTGTCTAAAGTGATGGTAGAATCGCCTCTCCTCTAGGCGTAGAGGATGCTCCCTGTCTATGGTGATGGTAGAACCTCCTCTCCTCTAGGTGTAGAGGATGCCTCCTGTCTATGGTGATGGTAGAACCTCCTCTCCTCTAGGTGTAGAGGATGCCCCCTGTCTATGGTGATGGCAGAACCTCCTCTCCTCTAGGTGTAGAGGATGCCCCCTGTCTATGGTGATGGTAGAACCTCCTCTCCTCTAGGTGTAGAGGATGCTCCCTGTCTATGGTGATGGTAGAACCTCCTCTCCTCTAGGTGTAGAGGATGCCTCCTGTCTATGGTGATGGTAGAACCTCCTCCCCTCTAGGTGTAGAGGATGCCCCCTGTCTATGGTGATGGTAGAACCTCCTCTCCTCTAGGTGTAGAGGATGCCCCTGTCTATGGTGATGGTAGAACCTCCTCTCCTCTAGGTGTAGAGGATGCCCCTGTCTATGGTGATGGTAGAACCTCCTCTGCTCTAAGTGTAGAGGATGCCCCCTGTCTATGGTGATGGTAGATCCTCCTCTACTCTAGGTGTAGAGGATGCCCCCTGTCTATGGTAATGGTAGAACCTCCTCTCCTCTAGGTGTAGAGGATGCCCCCTGTCTATGGTGATGGTAGAACCTCTTCTCCTCTAGGTGTAGAGGATGCCCCCAGTCTATGGTGATGGTAGAACCTCTTCTCCTCTAGGTGTAGAGGATGCCCCCTGTCTATGGTGATGGTAGAAGCTCCTCTCTTCTCTAGGTGTAGAGGATGTCCCCTGTCTATGGTGATGGTAGAAGCTCCTCTCTTCTCTAGGTGTAGAGGATGCCCCTGTCTATGGTGATGGTAGAACCTCCTCTGCTCTAAGTGTAGAGGATGCCCCCTGTCTATGGTGATGGTAGATCCTCCTCTACTCTAGGTGTAGAGGATGCCCCCTGTCTATGGTGATGGTAGAAACTCCTCTCCTCTTGGTGTAGAGGATGCCCCCTGTCTATGGTGATGGTAGAACCTCCTCTCCTCTAGGTGTAGAGGATGCCCCCTGTCTATGGTGATGGTAGGACCTCCTCTCCTCTAGGTGTAGAGGATGTCCCCTGTCTATAGTGATGATATAACCTCCTCTCCTCTAGGTGCAGAGGATGTCCC
The DNA here is from genome assembly GCF_040894005.1 of Engystomops pustulosus. Taxonomy (NCBI): domain Eukaryota; kingdom Metazoa; phylum Chordata; class Amphibia; order Anura; family Leptodactylidae; genus Engystomops; species Engystomops pustulosus. The sequence goes on from NW_027284963.1 coordinate 125,405, forward strand.
CTGTCTATGGTGATGGTAGAACCTCCTCTTCTCTAGGTGTAGAGGATGCCCCCTGTCTATGGTGATGGTAGGACCTCCTCTCCTCTAGGTGTAGAGGATGTCCCCTGTCTATGGTGATGGTAGAACCTCCTCTCCTCTAGGTGTAGAGGATTCCCCTGTCTATAGTGATGATATAACCTCCTCTCCTCTAGGTGTAGAGGATGCCCCCTGTCTATGGTGAAGGTAGGACCTCCTCTCCTCTAAGTGTAGAGGATGTCCCCTGTCTATAGTGATGATATAACCTCCTCTCCTCTAGGTGCAGAGGATGTCCCCTGTCTATGGTGATGGTAGAACCTCCTCTCCTCTAGGTGTAGAGGATGCCCCTGTCTATGGTGATGGTAGAAGCTCCTCTCCTCTAGGTGTAGAGGATGCCCCCTGTCTATGGTGATGGTAGAAGCTCCTCTCCTCTAGGTGTAGAGGATGCCCCCTGTCTATGGTGATGGAAGAACCTCCTCTCCTCTAGGTGTAGAGGATGTCCCCTGTCTATGGTGATGGTAGAACCTCCTCTCCTCTGGGTGTAGAGGATGCCCCTGTCTATGGTGATGGAAGAAGCTCCTCACCTCTAGGTGTAGAGGATGCCCCCTGTCTATGGTGATGGTAGAAGCTCCTCTCCTCTAGGTGTAGAGGATGCCCCCTGTCTATGGTGATGGAAGAACCTTCTCTCCTCTAGGTGTAGAGGATGTCCCCTGTCTATGGTGATGGTAGAACCTCCTCTCCTCTAGGTGTAGAAGATGCCCCTGTCTATGGTGATGGTAGAAGCTCCTCTCCTCTAGGTGTAGAGGATGCCCCCTGTCTATGATGATGGTAGAACCTCCGCTCCTCAGGGTGTAGAGGATGCCCCTGTGTATGTTGATGGTAGAACCGCCTCTCCTATAGGTGTAGAGGATGCCCCCTGTCTATGGTGATGGTAGAACCTCCTCTCCTCTGGGTGTAGAGGATGCCCCTGTCTTTGTTGATGGTAGAACCCCCTCTCCTAAAGGTGTAGAGGATGCCCCATGTCTATGGTGATGGTAGAACCTCCTCTCCTCTAGGTGTAGAGGATGCCCCTGTATATGGTGATGGTAGACCCTCCTATCCTCTAGGTGTAGAGGATGCCCCCTGTCTATGGTGATTGTAGAACCTCCTCTCCTCTAGGTGTAGAGGATGCCCCCTGTCTATGGTGATGGTAGGGCCTCCTCTCCTCTAGGTGTAGAGGATGTCCCCTGTCTATAGTGATGATATAACCTCCTCTCCTCTAGGTGTAGAGGATGCCCCCTGTCTATGGTGATTGTAGAACCTCCTCTCCTCTAGGTGTAGAGGATGCCCCCTGTCTATGGTGATGGTAGGACCTCCTCTCCTCTAGGTGTAGAGGATGTCCCCTGTCTATAGTGATGATATAACCTCCTCTCCTCTAGGTGTAGAGGATGCCCCCTGTCTATGGTGATGGTAGAACCTCCTCTCCTCTAGGTGTAGAGGATGCCCCCTGTTTGTAGTGATGGTAGATCATCCTCTCCTCTAGGTGTAGAGGATGCCCCCTGTCTATGGTGATGATAGAACCTCCTCTAGGTGTAGAGGATGCCTCCTGTCTATGGTGATGGTAGAACCTACTCTCCTCTAGGTGTAGAGGATGCCCCCTGTCTATGGTGATGATAGAACCTCCTCTCCTCTAGGTGTAGAGGATGCCCCTGTCTATGGTGATGATAGAACCTCCTCTCCTCTAGGTGTAGAGGATGCCTCCTGTCTATGGTGATGTTAGAACCTCCTCTCCTCTAGGTGTAGAGGATGCCCCCTGTCTATGGTGATGATAGAACCTCCTCTCCTCTAGGTGTAGAGGATGCCTCCTTTCTATGGTGATGGTAGAACCTCCTCTCCTCTAGGTGTAGAGGATGCCCCTGTCTATGGTCATGGTAGAATCTCCTCTCCTCTTGGTGTAGAGGATGCCCCTGTCTATGGTCATGGTAGAATCTCCTCTCCTCTAGGTGTAGAGGATGCTCCCTGTCTATGGTGATGGTAGAACCTCCTCTCCTCTAGGTGTAGAGGATGCCCCTGTATATGGTGATGGTAGACCCTCCTATCCTCTAGGTGTAGAGGATGCCCCCTATCTATGGTGATTGTAGAACCTCCTCTCCTCTAGGTGTAGAGGATGCCCCCTGTCTATGGTGATGGTAGGACCTCCTCTCCTCTAGGTGTAGAGGATGTCCCCTGTCTATAGTGATGATATAACCTCCTCTCCTCTAGGTGTAGAGGATGCCCCCTGTCTATAGTGATGGTAGATCCTCCTCTCCCCTAGGTGTAGAGGATGCCCCCTGTCTAAAGTCATGGTAGAACCTCCTCTCCTCTAGGTGTAGAGGATGCCTCCTGTCTATGGTGATGGTAGAACCTCCTCTCCTTTAGGTGTAGAGGATGTCTCCTGTCTATGGTGATGGTAGAACCTCCTCTCCTCTAGGTGTAGAGGATGCCCCTGTATATGGTGATGGTAGAACCTCCTCTCCCCTAGGTGTAGAGGATGCCCCCTGTCTAAAGTCATGGTAGAACCTCCTCTCCTCTAGGTGTAGAGGATGCCTCCTGTCTATGGTGATGGTAGAACCTCCTCTCCTTTAGGTGTAGAGGATGTCTCCTGTCTATGGTGATGGTAGAACCTCCTTTCCTCTAGGTGTAGAGGATGCCCCCTGTCTATGGTAATGATAGAACCTCCTCTCCTCTAGGTGTAGAGGATGCCCCCTGTCTAAGGTGATGGTAGAACCTCCTTTCCTCTAGGTGTAGGGGATGCCCCTGTATATGGTGATGGTAGACACTACTCTCCTCTAGGTGTAGAGGATGCCCACTGTCTATGGTGATTGTAGAACCTCCTCTCCTCTAGGTGTAGAGGATGTCCCCTGTCTATGGTGATGATAGAACCTCCTCTCCTCTAGGTGCAGAGGATGTCCCCTGTCTATGGTGATGGTAGAACCTTCTCTCCTCTAGGTGTAGAGGATGCCCCCTGTCTATGGTGATGGTAGAACCTCCTCTCCTCTAGGTGTAGAGGATGCCCCCTGTCTATGGTGATGGTAGAACCTCCTCTCCTCTAGGTGTAGAGGATGCCCCCTGTCTATGGTGATGGTAGAACCTCCTCTCCTCTAGGTGTAGAGGATGCCCCCTGTCTATGGTGATGGTAGAACCTCCTCTCCTCCAGGTGTATAGGATGCCCCCTATCTATGGTGATGGTAGAACCTCTTCTCCTCTACATGTAGACGATGCCCCCTGTCTATGGTGATGGTAGAACCTCCTCTCCTCTAGGTGTAGAGGATGCTTCCTGTCTATGGTGATGGTAGGACCTCCTCTCCTCTAGGTGTAGAGGATGCCCCCTGTCTATGGTGATGGTAGAACCTCCTCTCCTCTAGGTGTAGAGGATTCCCCTGTCTATGGTGATGGTAGAACCTCCTCTCCTCTAGGTGTAGAGGATGCCCCCTGTCTATGGTCATGGTAGAATCTCCTCTCCTCTTGGTGTAGAGGATGCTCCTGTCTATGGTGATGATAGAACCTCCTCTCCTCTAGGTGTAGAGGATGCCCCTGTCTATGGTCATGGTAGACCCTCCTCTCCTCTAGGTGTAGAGGATGCCCCCTGTCTATGGTGATGGCAGAACCTCCTCTCCTCTAGGTGTAGAGGATACCCCTGTCTATGGTGATGGTAGGACCTCCTCTCCTCTAGGTGTAGAGGATGTCCCCTGTCTATAGTGATGATATAACCTCCTCTCCTCTAGGTGCAGAGGATGTCCCCTGTCTATGGTGATGGTAGAACCTCCTCTCCTCTAGGTGTAGAGGATGCCCCTGTCTATGGTGATGGTAGGACCTCCACTCCTCTAGGTGTAGAGGATGTCCCCTGTCTATAGTGATGATATAACCTCCTCTCCTCTAGGTGTAGAGGATGCCCCCTGTCTATGGTGATGGTAGGACCTCCTCTCCTCTAGGTGTAGAGGATGTCCCCTGTCTATAGTGATGATATAACCTCCTCTCCTCTAGGTGCAGAGGATGTCCCCTGTCTATGGTGACGGTAGAACCTCCTCTCCTCTAGGTGTAGAGGATGCCCCTGTCTATGGTGATGGTAGAAGCTCCTCTCCTCTAGGTGTAGAGGATGCCCCCTGTCTATGGTGATGGTAGAAGCTACTCTCCTCTAGGTGTAGAGGATGCCCCCTGTCTATGGTGATGGAAGAACCTCCTCTCCTCTAGGTGTAGAGGATGTCCCCTGTCTATGGTGACGGTAGAAACTCCTCTCCTCTAGGTGTAGAGGATGCCCCTGTCTATGGTGATGGTAGAAGCTCCTCTCCTCTAGGTGTAGAGGATGCCCCCTGTCTATGGTGATGGTAGAAGCTCCTCTCCTCTAGGTGTAGAGGATGCCCCCTGTCTATGGTGATGGAAGAACCTCCTCTCCTCTAGGTGTAGAGGATGTCCCCTGTCTATGGTGATGGTAGAACCTCCTCTCCTCTAGGTGCAGAGGATGTCCCCTGTCTATGGTGATGGTAGAACCTCCTCTCCTCTAGGTGTAGAGGATGCCCCTGTCTATGGTGATGGTAGGACCTCCACTCCTCTAGGTGTAGAGGATGTCCCCTGTCTATAGTGATGATATAACCTCCTCTCCTCTAGGTGTAGAGGATGCCCCCTGTCTATGGTGATGGTAGGACCTCCTCTCCTCTAGGTGTAGAGGATGCTTCCTGTCTATGGTGATGGTAGGACCTCCTCTCCTCTAGGTGTAGAGGATGCCCCCTGTCTATGGTGATGGTAGAACCTCCTCTCCTCTAGGTGTAGAGGATTCCCCTGTCTATGGTGATGGTAGAACCTCCTCTCCTCTAGGTGTAGAGGATGCCCCCTGTCTATGGTCATGGTAGAATCTCCTCTCCTCTTGGTGTAGAGGATGCTCCTGTCTATGGTGATGATAGAACCTCCTCTCCTCTAGGTGCAGAGGATGTCCCCTGTATATGGTGATGGTAGACCCTCCTCTCCTCTAGGTGTAGAGGATGCCCCCTGTCTATGGTGATGGCAGAACCTCCTCTCCTCTAGGTGTAGAGGATACCCCTGTCTATGGTGATGGTAGGACCTCCTCTCCTCTAGGTGTAGAGGATGTCCCCTGTCTATAGTGATGATATAACCTCCTCTCCTCTAGGTGTAGAGGATGCCCCCTGTCTATGGTGATGGTAGGACCTCCTCTCCTCTAGGTGTAGAGGATGTCCCCTGTCTATAGTGATGATATAACCTCCTCTCCTCTAGGTGCAGAGGATGTCCCCTGTCTATGGTGACGGTAGAACCTCCTCTCCTCTAGGTGTAGAGGATGCCCCTGTCTATGGTGATGGTAGAAGCTCCTCTCCTCTAGGTGTAGAGGATGCCCCCTGTCTATGTTGATGGTAGAAGCTACTCTCCTCTAGGTGTAGAGGATGCCCCCTGTCTATGGTGATGGAAGAACCTCCTCTCCTCTAGGTGTAGAGGATGTCCCCTGTCTATGGTGACGGTAGAACCTCCTCTCCTCTAGGTGTAGAGGATGCCCCTGTCTATGGTGATGGTAAAAGCTCCTCTCCTCTAGGTGTAGAGGATGCCCCCTGTCTATGGTGATGGTAGAAGCTCCTCTCCTCTAGGTGTAGAGGATGCCCCCTGTCTATGGTGATGGAAGAACCTCCTCTCCTCTAGGTGTAGAGGATGTCCCCTGTCTATGGTGATGGTAGAACCTCCTCTCCTCTAGGTGTAGAGGATGCCCCTGTCTATGGTGATGGTAGAAGCTCCTCTCCTCTAGGTGTAGAGGATGCCCCCTGTCTATGGTGATGGTAGAAGCTCCTCTCCTCTAGGTGTAGAGGATGCCCCCTGTCTATGGTGATGGAAGAACCTTCTCTCCTCTAGGTGTAGAGGATGTCCCCTGTCTATGGTGATGGTAGGATGTCCTCTCCTCTAGGTGTAGAGGATGCCTCCTTTCTATGGTGATGGTAGAACCTCCTCTCCTCTAGGTGTATAGGATGCCCCCTGTTTATGGTGATGGTAGAACCTCCTCTCCTCCAGGTGTATAGGATGCCCCCTGTTTATGGTGATGGTAGAACCTCCTCTCCTCTAGATGTAGAGGATGCCCCTGTCTATGGTGATGGCAGAACCTCTTCTCCTCTGGGTGTAGAGGATGCCCCCTGTCTATGGTGATGGTAGAACCTCTTCTCCTCTAGGTGTAGAGGATGCCCCTGTCTATGGTGATGGTAGGACCTCCTCTCCTCTAGGTGTAGAGGATGCCCCCTGTCTACGGTCATGGTAGAACCTCCTCTCCTCTTGGAGTAGAGGATGCCCCTGTCTAAGGTGATGGTAGAACCTCCTCTCCTCTAGGTGTAGAGGATGCCCCCTGTCTATGGTGATGGTAGAACCTCCTCTCCTCTAGGTGTAGAAGATGTCCCCTTTCTATGGTGATGGTAGAACCTCCTCTCCTCTAGGTGTAGAGGATGCCTCCTGTCTATGGTGATGGTAGAACCTCCTCTCCTCTAGGTGTAGAGGATGTCCCCTGTCTATGGTGATGGTAGAACCTCCTCTCCTCCAGGTATAGAGGATGTCCCCTGTCTATGGTGATGGTAGAACCTCCTCTCCTCTAGGTGTAGAAGATGTCCCCTGTCTATGTTGAAGGTAGAACCTCCTCTCCTCTAGGTGTAGAGGATGCCCCCTGTCTATGGTGATGGTAGAACCTCCTCTCCTCTAGGTGTAGAGGATTTCCCCTGTCTATGGTGATGGTAGAACCTCTTCTCCTCTAGGTGTAGAGGATTCCCCTGTCTATGGTGATGGTAGAACCTTCTCTCCTCTGGGTGTAGAGGATGCCCCCTGTCTATGGTGACGGTAGAACCTCCTCTCCTCTAGGTGTAGAGGATGCCCCCTGTCTATGGTGATGGTAGATCCTCCTCTCCTCTAGGTGTAGAGGATGTCCCCTGTCTATGGTGATGGTAGAACCTCCTCTCCTCTAGGTGTAGAGGATGCCCCCTGTCTATGGTGATGATAGAACCTCCTCTCCTCTAGGTGTAGAGGATGCCCCCTGTCTATGGTGATGGTAGAACCTCCTCTCCTCTAGGTGTAGAGGATGCCCCCTGTCTATGGTGATGGCAGAACCTCCTCTCCTCTAGGTGTAGAGGATGCACCCTGTCTATGGTGATGGTAGAACCTCCTCTCCTCTAGGTGTAGAGGATGCCCCTGTCTATGGTGATGGTAGAACCTCTTCTCCTCTAGGTGTAGAGGATTCCCCTGTCTATGGTGATGGTAGCACCTCTTCTCCTCTAGGTGTAGAGGATTCCCCTGTCTATTGTGATGATAGAACCTCCTCTCCTCTAGGTGAAGAGGATGCTCCCTGTCTATGGTGATGGTAGAACCTCCTCTCCTCTAGGTGTAGAGGATACCCCCTGTCTATGGTGATGGTAGAACCTCCTCTCCTCTAGGTGTAGAGGATGCCCCTGTCTATGGTGATGGTAGAACCTCCTCTCCTCTAGGTGTAGAGGATGCCCCTGTCTATGGTGATGGTAGAACCTCCTCTCCTCTAGGTGTAGAGGATGCCCCCTGTCTATGGTGATGGTAGACCCTCCTTTCCTCTAGGTGTAGAGGATGCCCCCTGTCTTTGGTGATGGTAGAACCTCCTGCCCTCTAGCTATAATATCTCCCTATACCAGTGCCAGCCATGATATCTCCCTATACCAGTGCCAGCCATTATATCTCCCTATACCAGTGCCAGCCATGATATCTCCCTATACCAGTGCCAGCCATGATATCTCCCTATACCAGTACCAGCTATGATATCTCCCTATACCAGTGCCAGCTATGATATCTCCCTATACCAGTGCCAGCCATGATATCTCCCTATACCAGTGCCAGCCATGGTATCCGCCTATACCAGTGCCAGCCATGATATCTCCCTATACCAGTGCCAGCCATGGTATCTCCCTATACCAGTGCCAGCCATGATATCTCCCTATACCAGTGCCAGCCATGATATCTCCCTATACCAGTGCCAGCCATGATATCTCCCTATACCAGTACCAGCTATGATATCTCCCTATACAAGTGCCAGCTATGATATACCCCTATACCAGTGCCAGCCATGAAATCTCCCTATACCAGTGCCAGCCATGATATCTCCCTATACCAGTGCCAGCCATATTTCCCTATACCAGTGCCAGCCATGATATCCCCCTATACCAGTGCCAGACATGATATCTCCCTATACCAGTGCCAGCCATGATATCCCCCTATACCAGTGCCAGCCATGATATCCCCCTATACCAGTGCCAGCCATGATATCTCCCTATACCAGTGCCAGCCATGATATACCCCTATACCAGTGCCAGCCATGATATACCCCTATACCAGTGCCAGCCATGATATCTCCCTATACCAGTGCCAGCCATGGTATCTCCCTATACCAGTGCCAGCCATGATATCCTCCTATACCAGTGCCAGCCATGATATTCCCCTATACCAGTGCCAGCCATGATATCCCCCTATACCAGTGCCAGCCATGATATCCTCCTATTCCAGTGCCAGCCATGGTATCTCCCTATACCAGTGCCAGCCATGATATCCTCCTATACCAGTGCCAGCCATGATATTCCCCTATACCAGTGCCAGCCATGATATCCCCCTATACCAGTGCCAGCCATGATATCCTCCTATACCAGTGCCAGCCATGATATTCCCCTATACCAGTGCCAGCCATGATATCCCCCTATACCAGTGCCAGCCATGATATTCCCCTATACCAGTGCCAGCCATGATATCCCATTATACCACTGCCAGCCATGATATCCCCCTATACCAGTGCCAGCCATGATATCCCCCTATACCAGTGCCAGCCATGATATCCCCCTATACCAGTGCCAGCCATGATATCTCCCTATAAGAGTGCCAGCCATGATATCTCCCTATACCAGTGCCAGCCATGATATCCTCCTATACCAGTGCCAGCCATGATATCTCCCTATACCAGTGCCAGCCATAAAATTCCCCTATACCAGTGCCAGCCAAGATATCCCCCTATACCAGTGCCAGCCATGATATCTCCCTATACCAGTGCCAGCCATGATATCTCCCTATACCAGTGCCAGCCATGATATCCGCCTATACTAGTGCCAGCCATGATATCCGCCTAAACCATTGCCAGCTATGATATCTCCCTATACCAGTGTAAGCCATGATATCTCCCTATACCAGTGCCAGCCATGATATCTCCCTATACCAGTGCCAGCCATGATATCCCCATATACCAGTGACAGCCATGATATCCCCCTATACCAGTGCCAACCATGATATCTCCCTATACCAGTGCCAGCCATGATATCTCCCTATGCCAGTGCCAGCCATGATATCCCCCTATGCCAGTGCCAGCCATGATATCCTCCTATATCAGTGCCAGCCATGATATCCCCCTATACCAGTGCCAGCCATGATATCTCCCTATACCAGTGCCAGCCATGATATCTCCCTATACCAGTGCCAGCCATGATATTCCCCTATACCAGTGCCAGCCATGATATCTCCCTAAACCAGTGCCAGCCATGATATCTCCCTAAACCAGTGCCAGCCATGATATCCTCCTATACCAGTGCCAGCCATGATATCTCCCTATACCAGTGCCAGCTATGATATCCGCCTATACCAGTGCCAGCCATGATATTCCCCTATACCAGTGCCAGCCATGATATCCCCCTATACCAGTGCCAGCCATGATATACCCCTATACCAGTGCCAGCCATGATATACCCCTATACAGTGCCAGCCATGATATCTCCCTATACCAGTGCCAGCTATGATATCCGCCTATACCAGTGCCAGCCATGATATTCCCCTATACCAGTGCCAGCCATGATATCCCCCTATACCAGTGCCAGCCATGATATACCCCTATACCAGTGCCAGCCATGATATACCCCTATACCAGTGCCAGCCATGATATCCTCCTATACCAGTGCCAGCCATGATATCCTCCTATACCAGTGCCAGCCATGATATCTCCCTATAAGAGTGCCAGCCATGATATTTCCCTATATCAGTGCCTGCCATGAGTTCTCCCTATACCAGTGCCAGCCATGATATCTCCCTATACCAGTGCCAGCCATGATATCTCCCTACACCAGTGCCAGCCATGATATCTCCCTATACCAGTGCCAGCCATGATATCTCCTTATACCAGTGCCAGCCATGATATCTCCCTAAACCAGTGCCAGCCATGATATCTCCCTAAACCAGTGCCAGCCATGATATCTCCCTATACCAGTGCCAGCCATGATATCCTCCTATACCAGTGCCAGCCATGATATCCTCCTATATCAGTGCCAGCCATGATATCCCCCTATACCAGTGCCAGTCATGATATCCCCCTATACCAGTGCCAGCCATGATATCCTCCTATACCAGTGCCAGCCATGATATCTCCGTATACCATTGCCAGCCATGATATACCCCTATACCAGTGCCAGCCATGATATACCCCTATACCAGTGCCAGCCATGATATCCCCCTATACCAGTGCCAGCCATGATATCTCCCTATACCAGTGCCAGCCATGATATCCCCCTATACCAATGCCAGCCATGATATACCCCTATACCAGTGCCAGCCATGATATCCCCTATACCAGTGCCAGCCTTAATATACCCCTATACCAGTGCCAGCCATGATATCTCCCTATACCAGTGCCAGCCATGATATCTCCCTATACCAGTGCCAGCCATGATATTTCCCTATACCAGTGCCAACCATTATATCTCCCTAAACCAGTGCCAGCCATGATATCTCCCTAAACCAGTGCCAGCCATGATATCCTCCTATACCAGTGCCAGCCATGATATCCTCCTATATCAGTGCCAGCCATGATATCCTCCTATATCAGTGCCAGCCATGATATCCCCCTATACCAGTGCCAGCCATGATATCTCCCTATACCAGTGCCAACCATGATATCTCCCTATACCAGTGCCAGCCATGATATCTCCCTATACCAGTGCCAGCCATGATATCTCCCTATACCAGTGCCAGCCATGATATCTCCCTATACCAGTGCCAGCCATGATATCCTCCTATACCAGTGCCAGCCATGATATCCTCCTATATCAGTGCCAGCCATGATATCCCCCTATACCAGTGCCAGCCATGATATCTCCCTATACCAGTGCCAGCCATGATATTCCCCTATACCAGTGCCAGCCATGATATTCCCCTATACCAGTGCCAGCCATGATATACCCCTATACCAGTGCCAGTCATGATATCCCCCTATACCAGTGCCAGCCATGATATCCTCCTATACCAGTGCCAGCCATGATATCTCCGTATACCATTGCCAGCCATGATATACCCCTATACCAGTGCCAGCCATGATATCTCCCTATACCAGTGCCAGCCATGATATCCTCCTATACCAGTGCCAGCCATGATATCCTCCTATATCAGTGCCAGCCATGATATTCCCCTATACCAGTGCCAGCCATGATATTCCCCTATACCAGTGCCAGCCATGATATACCCCTATACCAGTGCCAGTCATGATATCCCCCTATACCAGTGCCAGCCATGATATCCTCCTATACCAGTGCCAGCCATGATATCTCCGTATACCATTGCCAGCCATGATATACCCCTATACCAGTGCCAGCCATGATATCTCCCTATACCAGTGCCAGCCATGATATCCTCCTATACCAGTGCCAGCCATGATATCCTCCTATATCAGTGCCAGCCATGATATCTCCCTATACCAGTGCCAGCCATGATATCTCCCTATACCAGTGCCAGCCATGATATCCTCCTATACCAGTGCCAGCCATGATATCCTCCTATATCAGTGCCAGCCATGATATCCCCCTATACCAGTGCCAGCCATGATATCTCCCTATACCAGTGCCAGCCATGATATTCCCCTATACCAGTGCCAGCCATGATATTCCCCTATACCAGTGCCAGCCATGATATACCCCTATACCAGTGCCAGTCATGATATCCCCCTATACCAGTGCCAGCCATGATATCCTCCTATACCAGTGCCAGCCATGATATCTCCGTATACCATTGCCAGCCATGATATACCCCTATACCAGTGCCAGCCATGATATACCCCTATACCAGTGCCAGCCATGATATCCCCCTATACCAGTGCCAGCCATGATATCTCCCTATACCAGTGCCAGCCATGATATCCCCCTATACCAATGCCAGCCATGATATCTCCCTATACCAGTGCCAGCCATGATATCTCCCTATACCAGTGCCAGCCATGATATCCTCCTATACCAGTGCCAGCCATGATATCTCCCTATACCAGTGCCAGCCATGATATCCGCCTATTCCAGTGCCAGTCATGATATCTCCCTATACCAGTGCCAGCCATGATATCTCCCTATACCAGTGCCAGCCATGATATCCGCCTATACCAGTTCCAGCCATGATATCCTCCTATACCAGTGCCAGCCATGATATCTCCCTATACCAGTGCCAGCCATGATATCTCCCTATACCAGTGCCAGCCATGATATCCTCCTATATCAGTGCCAGCCATGATATCCGCCTATACCAGTGCCAGCCATGATACCCCCCTATACCAGTGCCAGCCATGATATCTCCCTATACCAGTGCCAGCCATGATATCTCCCAATACCAGTGCCAGCCATGATATCTCCCTATACCAGTGCCAGCCATGATATCTCCCTATACCAGTGCCAGCCATGATATACCCCTATACCAGTGCCAGCCATGATATCTCCTTATTCCAGTGCCAGCCATGATATCTCCCTATACCAGTGCCAGCCATGATATCTCCTATACCAGTGCCAGCCATGATATCTCCTATACCAGTGCCAGCCATGATATCCCCCTATACTAGTGCCAGCCATGATATCTCCCTAAACCAGTGCCAGCCATGATATCCGCCTATTCCAGTGCCAGCCATGATATCTTCCTATACCAGTGCCAGCCATGATATCCTCCTATACCAGTGCCAGCCATGATATCTCCCTATACCAGTGCCAGCCATGATATCTCCCTATACTAGTGCCAGCCATGATATCTCCCTATACCAGTGCCAGCCATGATATCTCCCTATACCAGTGCCAGCCATGATATCCTCCTATATCAGTGCCAGCCATGATATCCGCCTATACCAGTGCCAGCCATGATACCCCCCTATACCAGTGCCAGCCATGATATCTCCCTATACCAGTGCCAGCCATGATATCCCCTATACCAGTGCCAGCCATGATATCTCCCTATACCAGTGCCAGCCATGATATCTCCCTATACCAGTGGCAGTCATGATATCTCCCTATACCAGTGCCAGCCATGATATCTCCCTATACCAGTGCCAGCCATGATATCTCCCTATACCAGTGGCAGTCATGATATCTCCCTTTACCAGTGCCAGCCATGATATTCCCCTATACCAGTGCCAACCATGATATCTCCCTATACCAGTGCCAGCCATGATATCTCCCAATACCAGTGCCAGCCATGATATCTCCCTATACCAGTACCAGCCATGATATCTCCCTATACCAGTGCCAGCCATGATATCCCTCTATACCAGTGCCAGCCATGATATCTCCCTATACCAGTGCCAGCCATGATATCTCCCTATACCAGTGCCAACCATGATATCTCCTATACCAGTGCCAGCCATGATATCTCCCTATTCCAGTGCCAGCTATGATATCTCCCTATACCAGTGCCAGCCATGATATCTCCCTATACCAGTGCCAGCTATGATATCTCCCTATACCAGTGCCAGCCATGATATCTCCCTATACCAGTGCCAGCCATGATATCCTCCTATACCAGTGCCAGCCATGATATTCCCCTATACTAGTGCCAGCCATGATATCCTCCTATACCAGTGCCAGCCATGATATACCCCTATACCAGTGCCAGTCATGATATACCCCTATACCAGTGCCAGCCATGATATCTCCCTATACCAGTGCCAGCCATGATATCTCCCTATACCAGTGCCAGCCATGATATTCCCCTATACCAGTGCCAGCCTTAATATACCCCTATACCAGTGCCAGCCATGATATCTCCCTATACCAGTGCCAGCCATGATATCTCCCTATACCAGTGCCAGGCATGATATCTCCCTATACCAGTGCCAGCCATGATATCTCCCTATACCAGTGCCAACCATGATATCTCCCTAAACCAGTGCCAGCCATGATATCTCCCTAAACCAGTGCCAGCCATGATATCCTCCTATACCAGTGCCAGCCATGATATCCTCCTATATCAGTGCCAGCCATGATATCCTCCTATATCAGTGCCAGCCATGATATCCCCCTATACCAGGGCCAGCCATGATATCCCCCTATACCAGTGCCAGCCATGATATCTCCCCTATACCAGTGCCAGCCATGATATCTCCCTATACCAGTGCCAGCCATGATATCCTCCTATACCAGTGCCAGCCATGATATCCTCCTATACCGGTGCCAGCCATGATGTCTCCCTATACCAGTTCCAACCATGATATCTCCCTAAACCAGTGCCAGCCATGATATCTCCCTATACCAGTGCCAGCCATGATATCCTCCTATACCAGTGCCAGCCATGATATCCTCCTATATCAGTGCCAGCCATGATATCCCCCTATACCAGTGCCAGCCATGATATCTCCCTATACCAGTGCCAGCCATGATATTCCCCTATACCAGTGCCAGCCATGATATTCCCCTATACCAGTGCCAGCCATGATATACCCCTATACCAGTGCCAGTCATGATATCCCCCTAAACCAGTGCCAGCCATGATATCCTCCTATACCAGTGCCAGCCATGATATCTCCCTATACCAGTGCCAGCCATGATATCCTCCTATACCAGTGCCAGCCATGATATCTCCGTATACCATTGCCAGCCATGATATACCCCTATACCAGTGCCAGCCATGATATCCCCCTATACCAGTGCCAGCCATGATATCTCCCTATACCAGTGCCAGCCATGATATCCCCCTATACCAGTGCCAGCCATGATATCTCCCTATACCAGTGCCAGCCATGATATCCTCCTATACCAGTGCCAGCCATGATATCCTCCTATACCAGTGCCAACCATGATATCTCCCTATACCAGTGCCAGCCATGATATTCCCCTATACCAGTGCCAGCCATGATATCTCCCTATACCAGTGCCATCCATGAAATCCCCCTATACCAGTGCCAGCCATGATATCTCCCTATACCAGTGCCAGCCATGATATCTCCCTATACCAGTGCCAGCCATGATATCCTCCTATACCAGTGCCAGCCATGATATCTCCCTATACCAGTGCCAGCCATGATATCCTCCTATACCAGTGCCAGCCATGATATCTCCCTATACCAGTGCCAGCCATGATATCTCCCTATACTAGTGCCAGCCATGATATCTCCCTATACCAGTGCCAGCCATGATATCTCCCTATACCAGTGCCAGCCATGATATCTCCCTAAACCAGTGCCAGCCATGATATCTCCCTATACCAGTGCCAGCCATGGTATCCGCCTATACCAGTGCCAGCCATGATATCTCCCTATACCAGTGCCAGCCATGGTATCTCCCTATACCAGTGCCAGCCATGATATCTCCCTATACCAGTGCCAGCCATGATATCTCCCTATACCAGTGCCAGCCATGATATACCCCTATACCAGTGCCAGTCATGATATACCCCTATACCAGTGCCAGCCATGATATTCCCCTATACCAGTGCCAGCCTTAATATACCCCTATACCAGTGCCAGCCATGATATCTCCCTATACCAGTGCCAGCCATGATATCTCCCTATACCAGTGCCAGCCATGATATCTCCCTATACCAGTGCCAACCATTATATCTCCCTAAACCAGTGCCAGCCATGATATCTCCCTAAACCAGTGCCAGCCATGATATCCTCCTATACCAGTGCCAGCCATGATATTTCCCTATACCAGTGCCAACCATTATATCTCCCTAAACCAGTGCCAGCCATGATATCTCCCTAAACCAGTGCCAGCCATGATATCCTCCTATACCAGTGCCAGCCATGATATCCGCCTATACCAGTGCCAGCCATGAGTTCTCCCTATACCAGTGCCAGCCATGATATCTCCCTATACCAGTGCCAGCCATGATATCTCCCTATACCAGTGCCAGCCATGATATCTCCCTATACCAGTGCCAGCCATGATACCCCCCTATACCAGTGACAGCCATGATATTCCCCTATACCAGTGCCAGCCATGATATCTCCTATACCAGTGCCAGCCATGATATCTCCCTATACCAGTGCCAGCCATGATATCTCCCTATACCAGTGCCAACCATGATATCTCCTATACCAGTGCCAGCCATGATATCCCCCTATACCATTGCCAGCTATGATATCTCCCTATACCAGTGCCAGCCATGATATCTCTCTATACCAGTGCCAGCTATGATATCTCCCTATACCAGTGCCAGCCATTATATCTCCCTATACCAGTGCCAGCCATGATATCCTCCTATACCAGTGCCAGCCATGATATTCCCCTATACCAGTGCCAGCCATGATATCCCCCTATACCAGTGCCAGCCATGATATCCCCCTATACCAGTGCCAGCCATGATATCTCCCTATACCAGTGCCAGCCATGATATCTCCCTATACCAGTGCCAGCCATGATATCTCCCTATACCAGTGCCAGCCATGATATCCCCCTATACCAGTGCCAGCCATGATATCTCTCTATACCACTGCCAGCCATGATATCTCCCTATACCAGTGCCAGCCATGATATCCTCCTATATCAGTGCCAGCCATGATATCCCCCTATACCAGTGCCAGCCATGATATCTCCCTAAACCAGTGCCAGCCATGATATCCTCCTATACCAGTGCCAGCCATGATATCCTCCTATATCAGTGCCAGCCATGATATCCCCTATACCAGTGCCAGCCATGATATCTCCCTATACCAGTGCCAGCCATGATATTCCCCTATACCAGTGCCAGCCATGATATCTCCCTATACCAGTGCCAGCTATAATATCTGCCTATACCAGTGCCAGCCATGATATCCCCCTATACCAGTGCCAGCCATGATATCTCCATATACCAGTGCCAGCCATGATATCCTCCTATACCAGTACCAGCCATGATATCTCCCTATACCAGTGCCAGCCATGATATCCGCCTATACCAGTGACAGCAATGATATCCCCCTATACCAGTGCCAGCCATGATATACCCCTATACCAGTGCCAGCCATGATATCTCCCTATACCAGTGCCAGCCATGATATCCGCCTATACCAGTGCCAGCCATGATATCCGCCTATACCAGTGCCAGCCATGATATCTCCCTATACCAGTGCCAGCCATGATATCTCCCTATACCAGTGCCAGCCATGATATCCTCCTATACCAGTGCCAGCCATGATATCCTCCTATACCAGTGCCAGCCATGATATCCCCCTATACCAGTGCCAGCCATGATATCCCCCTATACCAGTGCCAGCCATGATATCCCCCTATACCAGTGCCAGCCACGATATTCCCCTATACCAGTGCCAGCCATGATATGCCCCTATACCAGTGCCAGCCATGATATCCCCCTATACCAGTGCCAGCCATGATATACCCCTATACCAGTGCCAGCCATGATATCTCCCTATACCAGTGCCAGCCATGATATACCCCTATACCAGTGCCAGCCATGATATCCCCCTATACCAGTACCAGCCATGATATCTCCCTATACCAGTGCCAGCCATGATATCTCCCTATACCAGTGCCAGCCATGATATACCCCTATACCAGTGCCAGCCATGATATCCTCCTATACCAGTGCCAGTCATGATATCTCCCTATACCAGTGCCAGCCATGATATCTCCCTATACCAGTGCCAACCATGATATCTCCCTATACCAGTGCCAGCCATGATATCTCCCTATACCAGTGCCAGCAATGATATCCCCCTATACCAGTGCCAGCCATGATATCTCCCTATACCAGTGCCAGCCATGATACCCCCTATACCAGTGCCAGCCATGATATCCCCCTATACCAGTGCCAGCCATGATACCCCCTATACCAGTGCCAGCCATGATATCTCCCTATACCAGTGCCAGCCATGATATCCCCCTATACCAGTGCCAGCCATGATATCCGCCTATACCAGTGCCAGCCATGATATCTCCCTATACCAGTGCCAGCCATGATATCTCCCTATACCAGTGCCAGCCATGATATCTCCCTATACCAGTGCCAGCCATGATATCTCCCTATACCAGTGCCAGCCATGATATCCCCCTATACCAGTACCAGCCATGATATCTCCCTATACCAGTGCCAGCCATGATATCTCCCTATACCAGTGCCAGCCATGATATCCCCCTATACCAGTACCAGCCATGATATCTCCCTATACCAGTGCCAGCCATGATATCTCCTTATACCATTGCCAGCCATGATATCTCCCTATACCAGTGCCAGCCATGATATCTCCCTATACCAGTGCCAGCCATGATATCTCCCTATACCAGTGCCAGCCATGATATCCCCCTATACCAGTGCCAGCCATGATATCTCCCTATACAAGTGCCAGCCATGATATCTCCCTATACCAGTGCCAGCCATGATATCTCCCTATACCAGTGCCAGCCATGATATCTCCCTATACCAGTGCCAACCATGATATCTCCCTATACCAGTGCCAGCCATGATATCTCCCTATACCAGTGCCAGCCATGATTTCTCCCTATGCCAGTGCCAGCCATGATATCCCCCTATGCCAGTGCCAGCCATGATATCTCCCTAAACCAGTGCCAGCCATGATATCTCCCTATACCAGTGCCAGCCATGATATCCCCCTATACCAGTGCCAGCCATCATATCTTCCTATACCAGTGCCAGCCATGATATTCCCCTATAGAGATTCTTGCCAGGTAGCAGAGATCTTATAAAGAATGCATATTGGGAATATAAGACTCATTCCTGGATATTCCATGTTTTTTCTCCGATGGTTCCCATGTTGGGGGAGGGGATGCAGAATTCCTTATAAAATCCAAAACATCGTACACTTTAATTAACCATGTCCTGGCCATATGGATCTCATTTCCTGCGTCTTATACAGAGCCACATGGTTCTACTTATATCATGCTCTTCCATCCCCCACAGCAGCCTGGCTCTATATATACACAGGGTACATATAGAATTATCTCTGCAGAGGGCCCGACACCCTGACATCAGCAGGGCTCCCCTGTACCCCACCCCAACACCTCCAAAAACTGAATGGCTCCATGTCCCCCATCCCCGACACCCTGAAATCAGCAGGGCTCCCCTATACCCCATCCCCAACACCCTGAAATCGTCAGGGCTCCCCTGTACCCCACCCCCAACAACCTGAAATAAGCAGGGCTCCCCTGTACCCCACCCTCAACACCCTGAGGCTGCCTGTAGCCCATCCACATGGAGAGTACCCCTGACTAGTTAAAGAGAACTTGTCAGGCAAAATAACCCTCCTAAATAAAATATGTTTTCATAAACTTCCATTAGAAAGCACTGCCTCCATCCCTTCATTGTCCCACAACATGCCTGTAAACTGACCAGCTTATTCATGAGTGGTGCTTTGCTTGCTGGTGCTGGTGCCCCATGCAGCCTGTGTGTATGAGATACTCCTATACACATGACTGACAGCCTGTATAATGGTGTGAGGTATAATGGTGTAATGGCTCCTCCATGTGCTTCCTGGTGCTGGCGCCCCCTGCAGCCTGTGTGTATGAGATACTCCTATACACATGATTGACAGCCTGTATAATGATGTGAGGTATAAGGGTGTAATGTCTCCTCCATGTGCTTCCTGGTGCTGGTGCCCCCTGCAGCCTGTGTGTATGAGATACTCCTATACACATGACTGACAGCCTGTATAATGATGTGAGGTATAATGGTGTAATGGCTCCTCGATGTGCTCCCTGGTGCTGGCGCCTCCTGCAGCCTGTGTATGAGATACTCCTATACACATTACTGACAGCCTGTATAGTGATGTGAGGTATAAGGGTGTAATGTCTCCTCCATGTGCTACCTGGTGCTGGTGCCCCCTGCAGCCTGTGTGTATGAGATACTCCTATACACATGACGGACAGCCTGTGTAATGATGTGAGGCATAATGATGTAATGGCTCCTCCATGTGCTTCCTGGTGCCTCCTGCAGCCTGTGTGTATGAGATACTCCTATACACATGACGGACAGCCTGTATAATGATGTGAGCTATAATGGTGTAATGGCTCCTCCATGTGCTTCCTGG
Organism: Engystomops pustulosus; assembly: GCF_040894005.1. Lineage (NCBI taxonomy): Eukaryota > Metazoa > Chordata > Amphibia > Anura > Leptodactylidae > Engystomops > Engystomops pustulosus. Next base: position 145,677 of record NW_027284963.1, read on the forward strand.
TGGTGGCGCCCCCTGCAGCCTGTGTGTATGAGATACTCCTATACACATGACTGACAGCCTGTATAATGATGTGAGGTATAATGGTGTAATGGCTCCTCCATGTGCTTCCTGGTGCTGGCGCCCCCTGCAGCCTGTGTGTATGAGATACTCCTATACACATAACTGACAGCCTGTATAATGGTGTAATGGCTCCTCCATGTGCTTCCTGGTGCTGGCGCCCCCTGCAGCCTGTGTGTAAGAGATACTCCTATACACATGACTGACAGCCTGTATAATGGTGTGAGGTATAATGGTGTAATGGCTCCTCCATGTGCTTCCTGGTGCTGGCGCCCCCTGCAGCCTGTGTGTATGAGATAATCCTATACACATGACTGACAGCCTGTATAATGGTGTGAGTTATAAGGGTGTAATGTCTCCTCCATGTGCTTCCTGGTGCTGCCGCCCCCTGCAGCCTGTGTGTGTATGAGATACTCCTATACACATGACTGACAGCCTGTATAATGATGTGAGGTATAACGGTGTAATGGCTCCTCCATGTGCTTCCTGGTGCTGGCGCCCCCTGCAGCCTGTGTGTATGAGATACTCCTATACACATGACTGACAGCCTGTATAATGGTGTAATGGCTCCTCCATGTGCTTCCTGGTGCTGGCGCCTCCTGCAGCCTGTGTGTAAGAGATACTCCTATACACATGACTGACAGTCTGTATAATGATGTGAGGTATAATGGTGTAATGGCTCCTCCATGTGCTTCCTGGTGCTGGCGCCCCCTGCAGCCTGTGTGTATTAGATACTCCTATACACATGACTGACAGCCTGTACAATGGTGTGAGGTATAAGGGTGTAATGTCTCCTCCATGTGCGACCTGGTGCTGGCGCCCCCTGCTGCCTGTGTGTGTATGAGATACTCCTATACACATGACTGACAGCCTGTATAATGATGTGAGGTATAATGGTGTAATGGCTCCTCCATGTGCTTCCTGGTGCCGGCGCCCCCTGCAGCCTGTGTGTATGAGATACTCCTATACGCATGACTGACAGCCTGTATAATGATGTGAGGTATAATGGTGTAATGGCTCCTCCTTGTGCTTCCTGGTGCTGGCGCCTCCTGCAGCCTGTGTGTAAGAGATACTCCTATACACATGACTGACAGCCTGTATAATGGTGTAATGGCTCCTCCATGTGCTTCCTGGTGCTGGCGCCCCCTGCAGCCTGTGTGTATGAGGTACTCCTATACACATGACTGACAGCCTGTATAATGGTGTAATGGCTCCTCCATGTGCTTCCTGGTGCTGGCGCCTCCTGCAGCCTGTGTGTAAGAGATACTCCTATACACATGACTGACAGCCTGTATAATGGTGTAATGGCTCCTCCATGTGCTTCCTGGTGCTGGCGCCCCCTGCAGCCTGTGTGTATGAGATACTCCTATACACATGACTGACAGCCTGTATAATGGTGTAATGGCTCCTCCATGTGCTTCCTGGTGCTGGCGCCTCCTGCAGCCTGTGTGTAAGAGATACTCCTATACACATGACTGACAGCCTGTATAATGGTGTAATGGCTCCTCCATGTGCTTCCTGGTGCTGGCGCCCCCTGCAGCCTGTGTAAATGAGATAATCCTATACACATGACTGACAGCCTGTATAATGATGTGAGTTATAAGGGTGTAATGTCTCCTCCATGTGCTTCCTGGTGCTGGCGCCCCCTGCAGCCTGTGTGTGTATGAGATACTCCTATACACATGATTGACAGCCTGTATAATGATGTGAGGTATAACGGTGTAATGGCTCCTCCATGTGCTTCCTGGTGCTGGCGCCTCCTGCAGCCTGTGTGTAAGAGATACTCCTATACACATGACTGACAGTCTGTATAATGATGTGAGGTATAATGGTTTAATGGCTCCTCCATGTGCTTCCTGGTGCTGGCGCCCCCTGCAGCCTGTGTGTAAGAGATACTCCTATACACATGACTGACAGCCTGTATAATGGTGTGAGGTATAATGGTGTAATGGCTCCTCCATGTGCTTCCTGGTGCTGGCGCCCCCTGCAGCCTGTGTGTATGAGATAATCCTATACACATGACTGACATCCTGTATATTGGTGTGAGTTATAAGGGTGTAATGTCTCCTCCATGAGCTTCCTGGTGCTGCCGCCCCCTGCAGCCTGTGTGTGTATGAGATACTCCTATACACATGACTGACAGCCTGTATAATGGTGTAATGGCTCCTCCATGTGCTTCCTGGTGCTGGCGCCTCCTGCAGCCTGTGTGTATGAGATACTCCTATACACATGACTGACAGCCTGTATAATGATGTGAGGTATAACGGTGTAATGGCTCCTCCATGTGCTTCCTGGTGCTGGCGCCCCCTGCAGCCTGTGTGTATGAGATACTCCTATACACATGACTGACAGCCTGTATAATGGTGTAATGGCTCCTCCATGTGCTTCCTGGTGCTGGTGCCTCCTGCAGCCTGTGTGTAAGAGATACTCCTATACACATGACTGACAGTCTGTTTAATGATGTGAGGTATAATGGTGTAATGGCTCCTCCATGTGCTTCCTGGTGCTGGCGCCCCCTGCAGCCTGTGTGTATGAGATACTCCTATACACATGACTGACAGCCTGTATAATGGTGTGAGGTATAAGGGTGTAATGTCTCCTCCATGTGCTACCTGGTGCTGGCGCCCCCTGCAGCCTGTGTGTGTATGAGATACTCCTATACACATGACTGACAGCCTGTATAATGATGTGAGGTATAATGGTGTAATGTCTCCTCCATGTGCTTTCTGGTGCCGGCGCCCCCTGCAGCCTGTGTGTATGAGATACTCCTATACACATGACTGACAGCCTGTATAATGGTGTGAGGTATAAGGGTGTAATGTCTCCTCCATGTGCTACCTGGTGCTGGCGCCCCCTGCAGCCTGTGTGTGTATGAGATACTCCTATACACATGACTGACAGCCTGTATAATGATGTGAGGTATAATGGTGTAATGGCTCCTCCTTGTGCTTCCTGGTGCTGGCGCCTCCTGCAGCCTGTGTGTAAGAGATACTCCTATACACATGACTGACAGCCTGTATAATGGTGTAATGGCTCCTCCATGTGCTTCCTGGTGCTGGCGCCCCCTGCAGCCTGTGTGTATGAGATACTCCTATACACATGACTGACAGCCTGTATAATGGTGTAATGGCTCCTCCATGTGCTTCCTGGTGCTGGCGCCCCCTGCAGCCTGTGTGTATGAGATACTCCTATACACATGACTGACAGCCTGTATAATGGTGTAACGGCTCCTCCATGTGCTTCCTGGTGCTGGCGCCTCCTGCAGCCTGTGTGTAAGAGATACTCCTATACACATGACTGACAGCCTGTATAATGGTGTAATGGCTCCTCCATGTGCTTCCTGGTGCTGGCGCCCCCTGCAGCCTGTGTAAATGAGATAATCCTATACACATGACTGACAGCCTGTATAATGATGTGAGTTATAAGGGTGTAATGTCTCCTCCATGTGCTTCCTGGTGCTGGCGCCCCCTGCAGCCTGTGTGTGTATGAGATACTCCTATACACATGACTGACAGCCTGTATAATGATGTGAGGTATAATGGTGTAATGGCTCCTCCATGTGCTTCCTGGTGCTGGCGCCCCCTGCAGCCTGTGTGTATGAGATACTCCTATACACATGACTGACAGCCTGTATAATGGTGTAATGGCTCCTTCATGTGCTTCCTGGTGCTGGCGCCTCCTGCAGCCTGTGTGTAAGAGATACTCCTATACACATGACTGACAGCCTGTATAATGGTGTAATGGCTCCTCCATGTGCTTCCTGGTGCTGGCGCCCCCTGCAGCCTGTGTGTATGAGATACTCCTATACACATGACTGACAGCCTGTATAATGGTGTAATGGCTCCTCCATGTGCTTCCTGGTGCTGGCACCTCCTGCAGCCTGTGTGTAAGAGATACTCCTATACACATGACTGACAGCCTGTATAATGGTGTAATGGCTCCTCCATGTGCTTCCTGGTGCTGGCGCCCCCTGCAGCCTGTGTAAATGAGATAATCCTATACACATGACTGACAGCCTGTATAATGATGTGAGTTATAAGGGTGTAATGTCTCCTCCATGTGCTTCCTGGTGCTGGCGCCCCCTGCAGCCTGTGTGTGTATGAGATACTCCTATACACATGACTGACAGTCTGTATAATGATGTGAGGTATAATGGTTTAATGGCTCCTCCATGTGCTTCCTGGTGCTGGCGCCCCCTGCAGCCTGTGTGTAAGAGATACTCCTCTACACATGACTGACAGCCTGTATAATGGTGTGAGGTATAATGGTGTAATGGCTCCTCCATGTGCTTCCTGGTGCTGGCGCCCCCTGCAGCCTGTGTGTATGAGATAATCCTATACACATGACTGACATCCTGTATAATGGTGTGAGTTATAAGGGTGTAATGTCTCCTCCATGTGCTTCCTGGTGCTGCCGCCCCCTGCAGCCTGTGTGTGTATGAGATACTCCTATACACATGACTGACAGCCTGTATAATGGTGTAATGGCTCCTCCATGTGCTTCCTGGTGCTGGCGCCTCCTGCAGCCTGTGTGTATGAGATACTCCTATACACATGACTGACAGCCTGTATAATGATGTGAGGTATAACGGTGTAATGGCTCCTCCATGTGCTTCCTGGTGCTGGCGCCCCCTGCAGCCTGTGTGTATGAGATACTCCTATACACATGACTGACAGCCTGTATAATGGTGTAATGGCTCCTCCATGTGCTTCCTGGTGCTGGCACCTCCTGCAGCCTGTGTGTAAGAGATACTCCTATACACATGACTGACAGTCTGTTTAATGATGTGAGGTATAATGGTGTAATGGCTCCTCCATGTGCTTCCTGGTGCTGGCGCCCCCTGCAGCCTGTGTGTATGAGATACTCCTATACACATGACTGACAGCCTGTATAATGGTGTGAGGTATAAGGGTGTAATGTCTCCTCCATGTGCTACCTGGTGCTGGCGCCCCCTGCAGCCTGTGTGTGTATGAGATACTCCTATACACATGACTGACAGCCTGTATAATGATGTGAGGTATAACGGTGTAATGGCTCCTCCATGTGCTTCCTGGTGCCGGCGCCCCCTGCAGCCTGTGTGTATGAGATACTCCTATACGCATGACTGACAGCCTGTATAATGATGTGAGGTATAATGGTATAATGGCTCCTCGATGTGCTTCCTGGTGCTGGCGCCTCCTGCAGCCTGTGTATGAGATACTCCTATACACATGACTGACAGCCTGTATAGTGATGTGAGGTATAATGGTGTAATGTCTCCTCCATGTGCTTCCTGGTGCTGGTGCCCCCTGCAGCCTTTGTGTATGAAATACTCCTATACACATGACTGACAGCCTGTATAATGATGTGAGGTATAATGGTGTAATGGCTCCTCCATGTGCTTCCTGGTGGTGGCGCCCCCTGCAGCCTGTGTGTATGAGATACTCCTATACACATGACTGACAGCCTGTGTAATGATGTGAGGTATAATGGTGTAATGGCTCCTCCATGTGCTTCCTGGTGGTGGCGCCCCCTGCAGCCTGTGTGTATGAGATACTCCTATACACATGACTGACAGCCTGTATAATGGTGTAATGGCTCCTCCATGTGCTTCCTGGTGCTGGCGCCTCCTGCAGCCTGTGTGTAAGAGATACTCCTATACACATGACTGACAGCCTATATAATGGTGTAATGGCTCCTCCATGTGCTTCCTGGTGCTGGCGCCCCCTGCATCCTGTGTGTATGAGATACTCCTATACACATGACTGACAGCCTGTATAATGGTGTAATGGCTCCTCCATGTGCTTCCTGGTGCTGGCGCCTCCTGAAGCCTGTGTGTAAGAGATACTCCTATATACATGACTGACAGCCTGTATAATGGTGTAATGGCTCCTCCATGTGCTTCCTGGTGCTGGCGCCCCCTGCAGCCTGTGTAAATGAGATAATCCTATACACATGACTGACAGCCTGTATAATGATGTGAGTTATAAGGGTGTAATGTCTCCTCCATGTGCTTCCTGGTGCTGGCGCCCCCTGCAGCCTGTGTGTGTATATGAGATACTCCTATACACATGACTGACAGCCTGTATAATGATGTGAGGTATAACGGTGTAATGGCTCCTCCATGTGCTTCCTGGTGCTGGCGCCCCCTGCAGCCTGTGTGTATGAGATACTCCTATACACATGACTGACAGCCTGTATAATGGTGTAATGGCTCCTCCATGTGCTTCCTGGTGCTGGCGCCTCCTGCAGCCTGTGTGTAAGAGATACTCCTATACACATGACTGACAGTCTGTATAATGATGTGAGGTATAATGGTTTAATGGCTCCTCCATGTGCTTCCTGGTGCTGGCACCCCCTGCAGCCTGTGTGTATGAGATAATCCTATACACATGACTGACAGCCTGTATAATGGTGTGAGTTATAAGGGTGTAATGTCTCCTCCATGTGCTTCCTGGTGCTGGCGCCCCCTGCAGCCTGTGTGTGTATGAGATACTCCTATACACATGACTGACAGCCTGTATAATGATGTGAGGTATAACGGTGTAATGGCTCCTCCATGTGCTTCCTGGTGCCGGCGCCCCCTACAGCCTGTGTGTCTGAGATACTCCTATACGCATGACTGACAGCCTGTATAATGGTGTAATGGCTCCTCCATGTGCTTCCTGGTGCTGGCACCCCCTGCAGCCTGTGTGTATGAGATACTCCTATACACATGACTGACAGCCTGTATAATGATGTGAGGTATAATGGTGTAATTTCTCCTCCATGTGCTTCCTGGTGCTGGTGCCCCCTGCAGCCTGTGTGTATATGAGATACTCCTATACACATGACTGACAGCCTGTATAATGATGTGAGGTATAATGGTGTAATGGCTCCTCCATGTGCTTCCTGGTGCTGGTGCCCCCTGCAGCCTGTGTGTATGAGATACTCCTATACGTATGACTGACAGTCTGTATAATGATGTGAGGTATAATGGTGTAATGGCTCCTCCATGTTCCTCCTGGTGTTGGCGCCCCCTGCACCCTGTGTGTATGAGATACTCCTATACACATGACTGACAGCCTGTATAATGATGTGAGGTATAATGGTGTAATGGCTCCTCCATGTGCTTCCTGGTGCTGGTGCCCCCTGCAGCCTGTGTGTATGAGATACTCCTATACGCATGACTGACAGCCTGTATAATGATGTGAGGTATAATGGTGTAATGGCTCCTCCATGTGCTTCCTGGTGCTGGTGCCCCCTGCAGCCTGTGTGTATGAGATACTCCTATACGTATGACTGACAGCCTGTATAATGATGTGAGGTATAATGGTGTAATGTCTCCTCCATGTGCTTACTGGTGCCGGCGCCCCCTACAGCCTGTGTGTCTGAGATACTCCTATACGCATGACTGACAGCCTGTATAATGATGTGAGGTATAATGGTGTAATGGCTCCTCCATGTGCTTCCTGGTGCTGGCGCCTCCTGCAACCTGTGTATGTATGAGATACTCCTATACGCATTACTGACAGCCTGTATAATGATGTGAGGTATAATGGTGTAATGGCTCCTCCATGTGCTTCCTGGTGCTGGTGCCCCCTGCAGCCTGTGTGTATGAGATACTCCTATACGTATGACTGACAGCCTGTATAATGATGTGAGGTATAATGGTGTAATGTCTCCTCCATGTGCTTACTGGTGCCGGTGCCCCCTACAGCCTGTGTGTCTGAGATACTCCTATACGTATGACTGACAGCCTGTATAATGATGTGAGGTATAATGGTGTAATGGCTCCTCCATGTGCTTCCTGGTGCTGGCGCCTCCTGCAACCTGTGTATGTATGAGATACTCCTATACGCATGACTGACAGCCTGTATAATGATGTGAGGTATAATGGTGTAATGGCTCCTCGATGTGCTCCCTGGTGCTGGCACCCCTGCAGCCTGTGTGTATGAGATCCTCCTATACACATGTCTGACAGCCTGTATAATGATGTGAGGTATAAGGGTGTAATGTCTCCTCCATGTGCTTCCTGGTGCTGGCGCCCCCTGCAGCCTGTGTGTATGAGATCCTCCTATACACATGACTGACAGCCTGTATAATGATGTGAGGTATAATGGTGTAATGGATCCTCCATGTGCTTCCTGGTGCTGGCGCCCCCTGCAGCCTGTGTGTATGAGATACTCCTATACACATGACTGACAGCCTGTATAATGATGTGAGGTATAATGGTGTAATGGCTCCTCCATGTGCTTTCTGGTGCTGGCGCCCCTGCAGCCTGTGTGTATGAGATCCTCCTATACACATGACTGACAGCCTGTATAATGATGTGAGGTATAATGGTGTAATGTCTTCTCCATGTGCTTCCTGGTGCTGGTGCTCCCTGCAGCCTGTATGTATGAGATACTACTATACACATGACTGACAGCCTGTATAATGGTGTGAGGTATAATGGTGTAATGTCTCCTTCCATTAGAAAGCATTGCCTCCATCCTTTCATTGTCCCTCAACATGCCTGTAAACTGTCCAGCTTATTCATGAGTGGGGCTTTGCTTGCTGGTGCTGGTGCCCCATGCAGCCTGCGTGTATGAGATACTCTTATACACATGACTGACAGCCTGTATAATGATGTGACACTCCTGTTGCTGGCGCCCCCTGCAACCTGTGTGTGTATACGAGAGATACAACAGCTCCAGGCAGCCATGTAATAGCAGAACATGCCAGGTACTTGTGTAGCTGATGTCTGATGTCACACATGTGTATGGGAGGATGCAGCATGTCAGCAGATAAAGCACAGACACCAGCAATGCTTTATTATACATTACACACAGACATGAGCAGGGGGAGGAGAGGGGAGGGGTAACAGGGGTGACATCACTGCCTCTGACCATGTGACCAGCCTAATTTACATAATAATATATGATTTTATAATGATTAATGTAAGAATTGACTAGATAAAGGCTGCTGGATCCTTGTGAGCTGCTCCAACAGCTAGTGGTGACAGGACTAGTGACAGAGCTGATGACAGGCGTTCTTTAAGGAAGGTGCCCTGGGACTGGAGGCTGAGGTTGTTTCCGGGTTATTAAGATGATATATTGGGCTGTTGTCACCTTAATGCGATGTGGTGGGGGGAGGGGGCGGTCTTGTTTTGGGGCTACCATTCCTCCCCTCTGGCTTCTTCACCACGTCCCCCCGCCTAGTTTACGTGGGGTTTTATAAGCCCCTGTTTCCCTCTCTCCTACCTCTCGGCACCGAAGCGGTGTGCACTGGAGCATTTGCAGTGTACAGGGTCTGTCGCTGGGCGCCTGGAATCTAATGGAGGACCCCCTTACTGTGGCACTTCATGCCTGGATGCAGGCGGAGGGTGAAGGTTAGTTGGAGCAATTTGTGGTGTCCATGCAGCCAGTGGCCTCCAGTTCACAGGTCGGGTTGGCGGTCCTCACACATGTCGCGCCCACCAGCGTCATCTTCGGGCCGGCATTCCTCACGCTCGGCCTGTCAATCCTCCCCCCGGCAGTCCTCTTCTTCTTGAGCACAGGAGCTATGGCGGCTTCCGGGGGTCCCCTCCCTCCTTGCCCGCTGTCGGAATCCCGCTCAAGCCTGCTCTCCCTCCACCAGCCTTGCCCACCGCCAGTACATCCAGCAGCGGTAATGGGCAGCTAGCTCGGCCTGGTCCTCTTCCGACACCCCCCTTCCCCGCCCTCACAGGCATCTGACGAGGTCCTGGTGCCATTACCTGCCCCCCTCCCGGCCTCGGTGCTTGTGGGAGTTACGGCTCCTGTGGGGCCTCCAGCTCCCCCTAATACCATTCAGCTAGGGGTTGCCACCCCCTTTGTACCTCCCCCTGCTCCAGCAGGGCCTGTATTGGAGGCTGGGGCTGCTGCCTCAGGATTTGTCTCCCCTCCCCTCCAAGGTGCCCCTATCATGGCCCCTCCAGTGGATGTGGCCTCCAGGGGGAGCTATCGCTAGTAGCGCAGCCGGTCTTCCCAATCCTCAGCCTCCTCACGGGAATCCCGCAGACGCTTCCGCCCTGGCTCTGCGGTGAATCTGTACAGAGAGACTGTGGGTTGAAGGTCCTCACGGCAGTCGAGGCGCTCCAGATCATCTAGGTGGCGGTCCCCACCCTCCTCTGGTGGGTCCTCTGACGCCACGGCGGTGTCTGTTCGAGGAGCCAGAGACAGCGAACTCGGGAGCAACAGGAGTCATCCAGGAAGTCCGTTCTGGTCCAGCAGCCTCCTCCTCCTTCGATGTTGGTGGCTCCAGTCGTGCCTGTGGCAGCCGCAGCGGTGCAGCCTTCAGTTGGTGAGTTTCAGTATGCATGTGCTTGGGGTCGTGGGGGTGGTCCATCTGTGGGTTCTGATATTGTTTCTTCATTGAGGGCGTTGCTTGATAAGTACCTCCCTCCTTCCCCTTCTACTCCGACGGCCACCCCGGCGGCTCCTGTTGCGGCAACTGCCCACAGGGACTCATTGGGGTCGTTTACTAAGGGCCCAAATCGCAATTTTTCGTCGGGTTTCCCGAATATTACCAATTTGCGTTTTCCCTGAATTGCCCCGGGTTTTTGGCGCACGCGATCGGATTGTGGTGCATCGGCACCGGCATGCATGCAACGGAAATCGGGGGTGTTGCCGTCGGAAAACCCGATGGATTCGGAAAAACCATGGCATTTTAAAAAAAATGTGTTGCTTAACACGCACTTACATGCACCCAGCGACACCTGGTGGACATCGGGCGCACTACCTTAGTGAATCGCAGGAAGATCCGAATCCTCGACGGAGAACGCGCCGCTGGATCGCGACAGTACCGGGTAAGTAAATCTGCCCCATTGTTCGTAGGTGTTAGCCCCCTCGGAACTCATATTTCTGATGAGGTGCGTGAAAAGATCTGGGCTAATGGGTACGTGGACATTACGGTGCCCATGTGTTTTACTTAAAGATACGGGTAGTTCATGCCTTCGGTCACACCCTGAAATCAGCAGGGCTCCCCTGTACCCCATCCCTGATATTCTGAAAACCAGCAGGGCTCCCCTGTACCCCATCCCCGACACCCTGAATACCAGCAGGGCTCCCCTGTACCCCATCCTCGACACCCTGAATACCAGCAGGGCTCCCCTGTACCCCATCCTCGACACCCTGAATACCAGCAGGGCTCCCCTGTACCCCATCCACAACACCCTGAAATCAGCAGTTTCCCCTGTACCCCACCCCCAACACCCTGACATCAGCAGGGCTCCCCTGTACCCCATACCCAGCACCCTGAAATCAGCAGGGCTCCCCTGTACCCCATCCCAGATACCCCGAAATCAGCAGGGCTCCCCTGTAACCCATCCCCAACACCCTGAAATCAGCAGGTCTCCCCTGAACCCCATCCCCAACACCATAAAATCATCAGGGCTCCCCTGTACCCCATCCCCAACACCCTGAAAAACCATAAGGTCTCCCCAGTACCCCATCCTCAACACCTTGAAATCAGCAGGGCTCCCCTGTACCCCATCCCCAACACCCTGAAATCAGTAGGGCTCCCCTGTACCCCATCCCTAACACCCTGAAACCAGCAGGGCTCCCCTGTACCCCATCCCCAACACCCTGAAATCAGTAGGGCTCCCCTGTACCCCATCCCTAACACCCTGAAACCAGCAGGGCTCCCCTGTACCCCATCCCTGCTAATCTGAAAAACAGCAGGGCTCCCCTGTACCCCATCCCCAACACCCTGAAACCACCAGGGCTCCCCTGTACCCCATCCCCAACACCCTGAAATCAGTAGGGCTCCCCTGTACCCCATCCCTAACACCCTGAAACCAGCAGGGCTCCCCTGTACCCCATCCCCAACACCCTGAAATCAGTAGGGCTCCCCTGTACCCCATCCCTAACACCCTGAAACCAGCAGGGCTCCCCTGTACCCCATCCCTGCTAATCTGAAAAACAGCAGGGCTTCACTGTACCCCATCCCCAACACCCTGAAACCAGCAGGGCTCCCCTGTACCCCATCCTCAACACCCTGAAATCAGCAGGGCTCCCCTGTACCCCATCCCCAACACCCTGAAACCAGCAGGGCTCCCCTGTACCCCATCCCTAACACCCTGAAACCAGCAGGGCTCCCCTGTACCCCATCCCCAATACCCTGAAACCAGCAGGACTCCCCTGTACCCCATCCCCAACACCCTGAAACCCGCAGGGCTCCCCTGTTTTCCGATCCCTGCTGCACCATACACTCCTCTCTATCTGTGTATATGGCATTGGGTGTCTCCAGGAGGAATAACAGAGGAGCACTGGAGTTGTGCAGAGAGATGCAGCATGGGGCGGGGTAGATACGGGACCCACCACACGTTTGAGCAGAACCTGGCTACCAGGACCAGGCTATGTCAGGTTTGGATGCAGATGTTTGAGGATCCACTAGGGGGCGCTACAGGCACCGGCACAAACAGGCAGAATACGGGTTTTGTACATTTTATTATAATGGTATTAATACACTAAAATACAATATAAAAACGATACCATAAAAATAGAAATATCATCAAACATAAGAGAAAAGGTTGTACTGCAGTAACGTGGCACTACAAGTCCCAGCATGCCCTGAGAGGTGGGAGGGGACTGCGCTACAGGGAGAATTCACAGGTTATATGGGTGGGAGACCAGGGAATCAGCAATCTCACCTAATATTAATGGCGCAATCTCTAATATATAGGAGCGTAGTCTCTCTAATATATATAGGAGCTCAGTCTCTCTAATATATAGGAGCGTAGTCTCTAATATATAGGAGCGTAGTCTCTCTAATATATAGGAGCTCAGTCTCTCTAATATATAGGAGCGCAGTCTCTCTAATATATAGGAGCGGAGTCTCTCTAATATATAGGAGCTCAGTCTCTCTAATATATAGGAGCGGAGTCTCTCTAGTATAAAGGAGCGCAGTCCCTCCAGTATATAGGAAATCAATCAGTATTTAGGAGCACAGTCTCTCCAGTAAATAGCAGCTCTGTTTCTCCTGTATATAGGGACTCTGGGTCTCTGGTATGTAGGGACCTTGTCTCCACCATATAGGTGCTTGGTCTCTAATATAAAGGGGATTGGTTTCCTGTATATAAGGACTCAGTCTTTGGGGTATAGTGGCTCAGTCTCTGGTCTATAGGGCTTTGGTCTCCAGTATATTGGGACTTGGAGCCCGGTCTACAGTACTTAGAGCCTATAGGGTGATGCTGGGGTATATGTAAGGATTCCGGGGTTCACTCCAAGACGAGAGGACATGGGGGCTCCCCATCTATGACATATGAGTCCAGTGGTGACGTGTGGTGGATCATGTCCTCTGCTTCAGCTCGCGGGCCATCTGACACAGGGTGCACTGTCCACAGAAGGTCAGACACACACAGTCATTGCAGATACTTCCCTGTAAGGAGACAGAAGAGACAGGTTAGTACTGGGGATAGCGATTAGACGTGTCCTCTAGCGCCACACCTGCCCACAGGTTATGTGTGGTAATGCAGTAATGAAGTAATTACGCTCAACACAGGTCAATGTCCAACAGGAAATGCAGAAAACCCTCGCCGTACGCATCAATCCTAGGAGAGACTTACTGGGATGTGATATTTTTCCCTAATGCCAGTCCTCATGGCGAGCACGGTGCCCGGTAAACACGGCAGACAGCAGCACTCTCCATAGTCTGAGGCCACTTTACAGGCCAAGATGAAGGGGACAAAGGTTCCACAGAGACCTAGAATGGAAAAACATAAGGGGTTGGTCATATCACACGTACAAAATATATGGTCTCATCATGGACACGTACAAGATATATGGTCTCATCATGGACACGTACACGATATATGGTCTCATCATGGACACGTACAAGATATATGGTCTCATCATGGACACGTACACGATATATGGTCACATCATGGACACGTACAAGATATATCATGGACACGTACAAGATATATGGTCTCATCATGGACACGTACACGATATATGGTCACATCATGGACACGTACACGATATATGGTCACATCAAGGACACGTACACGATATATGGTCACATCATGGACACGTACAAGATATATGGTCTCATCATGGACACGTACACGATATATGGTCACATCATGGACACGTACAAGATATATCATGGACACGTACAAGATATATGGTCTCATCATGGACACGTACACGATATATGGTCTCATCATGGACACGTACACGATATATGGTCACATCAAGGACACGTACACGATATATGGTCACATCATGGACACGTACACGATATATTGTCTCATCATGGACACGTACACGATATATTGTCTCATCATGGACACGTACAAGATATATGGTCTCATCATGGACACGTACAAGATATATGGTCTCATCATGGACACGTACAAGATATATGGTCACATCATGGACACGTACAAGATATATGGTCTCATCATGGACACGTACAAGATATATGGTCTCATCATGGACACGTACAAGATATATGGTCTCATCATGGACACGTACAAGATATATGGTCACATCATGGACACGTACAAGATATATCATGGACACGTACAAGATATATGGTCTCATCATGGACACGTACAAGATATATGGTCTCATCATGGACACGTACAAGATATATGGTCTCATCATGGACACGTACAAGATATATGGTCACATCATGGACACGTACAAGATATATCATGGACACGTACAAGATATATGGTCACATCATGGACACGTACAAGATATAGGGTCTCATCATGGACACGTACAAGATATATGGTCTCATCATGGTCATAGATAGACTTTATGGTCATGGATAGGCTAGACAGTTACATAATGGTCACACTGAGGCTGTATGGTCACATACAAGATATATCATCTCATCATGGTCATGGATAGACCATATGGTCATGTCATGGACACGTACAAGATATATGGTCACATCATGGATATGTACAAGTTATATGGTCTCATCATGGTCATGGATAGGCTATATGGTCATGTCATAGCTAGGTACAAGATATATCACATCATGTATGGTCATGAGGAAGCTAAATGGTCACATCATCTCATGTACAAGATATATGGTCACAGTATGGTCATGGAAAGGCTCTATGGTCACTTAATGGTCACTCAGAGCTTGTTTGGGCTACTTAGTCACATCATGATCATAAAGATGCTGTATGTTCAAATTGGAAGACGTAAGGTCACATTATGGTCATGTACAGACTGTATGGTCTCATCATGCATGGTCATGAAGAAGCTATTTGGTCTCATCATAGTCATGTGTCCACCCGCATCTAATGTCCTTGGTCACTAATTTGTGGTGTTTGGTGTCTGGACAATATGGTGACTGTCACCTCAAGTAGTAAATGATGACAAAATCCACAGAGACTTACAGATCCCCATGTCTTCACAACAGTCAAAGACGTCGGAGTGCCACTGGCTGGTGCTGGTGACGTATCCCTGCATGGCCTGGGGCTGAGAAGCGACTGGATAAGACATTGTGATCTGTAGGAGAAGAAGGTGGGGAGATATGGTGAACATCACTATAAATGATCCCAGTGCAGCACCCATCCTACAAGGGAGCCCCCGGAACCACAAACACATGTTCCCAGGAGGAGTCCAGGTAGAGGAATCCCATCCATGGAGGTTCTGCTCTCCAGGTCTTCACTCTTTGGGGTCATGAGGACCTTATTGAGCTGTTACTATCTGTTATCAGCCACTTCTGTCACCTACTATCATTATTCAGATCCTGGGGCCATGGGAGCCACACCCTGGTCATCCTGGCACCACAGGAGGAGGAGCCGGAGGAGGATCACATGACATTATACATTGGGACCCCACCCCAACCCTAGTAACCGCTGTACAATAACACATATTCTGGGGTCTCCCAACAGTGTGTACCCCAATACATAGCGTTACAGAAGGTCCCCCAGATAAGACAGTGCTTCAAATTAAGATTATGATGGACTGATCCACACATGACAGATCTACAAGCCCCTGCGAGGGGCTGCAGGACACAACCAGCTGCCACATGTGAACATGGATCCTGTCACACCCCGCTCGCCCGTACATCCTGCGACATGGGAATATTATAGTCCTGTGCCACCAGAATCCTCCACATCCGCCACCCTCATTAATAAGAAGAATATGGGGGAGATTCATCACAACTGAAGATGGCGTCATTGTGGACAGCGACCCATCAGACGGGGACTCTGCCGTATTACCGAGCTGTTATCTGATTGGATGCTCCAACTTTTATAAATCTATCCCCAAAATCTAAAAATGATCCAAGACATCTTCATCCAACCAGGTCCAGCAATAGTCCAGGAGCCAGCAGATAGCAGTGTAACAGGAGGGGTTACCTGGGCACTTACCTGACAGGTGAGGACGCAGTGTGAGCTGCGGCTCTGCTCAGGTCAGGTATTTATAGCCAGAATTGTCACGTCACCTCCCGCACTGATTACCTCACATTGTCCCCCCTCCAGCCATCAGCGGCCGCACCCTTTGGCTACTCCTTATCTTCCCCCTTTCCTATGACTTCTGTGTTGGTGGCACCGGAGATTCCGGAGATGCAAAACTTGATTTTCTACTTCGTCAGCCAGATGGAGACAAGGCGCAGAGAGATGCAGCTGCAAAGCGTTACATCCTCTCCATCACACACAGATCACCCAACAAAAGTAAAAATCTTGTGGGGGGTGGAGGGTAGTCATCTGCCAGAGGGTGGACGTTCTGGTGGGGTTCTTAAGGAAAGGTCTTATGGGGTGATTGTCTAGAGGGATGTTCTCCTTGAGGTATGGTCTTCTAGAAATGTTCTTCTAGAGGATTGGTATTCTAGGGATGGTCCTCTACAGGGGCAGTTTTCCTAAAAGTTGGAGACTCTATACTCTATAATATACCAATTTGGCACTGTGCAGCGCTGCGCTATACAAATACAGAATGAAAATATCTGATGGTCTTCTGGAGTCATCTAGAGGGACGTAATCTTCTACACAGGTAGGGTCTCTTAGAGCAGGGGTCCTCTGTAGAGGTCTTTTAGAAGGTTTTCCCAGTAAATGCTCTGCTCATGTCACAGAAGGGCTCTTGGCCATGTAGTGGAGAGATCCTTGGGGGATGGGGGGCTTCCAGAAGCTTGATCCTCTAGAAGCGAGGTCTTTTATTTGGGGTGTTAATGGATCTTCTGAGGTGCACTTAAGGGGGTAACCTTATAGGATGGTCTTATAGAGGGCTGGTCTTCTATGAGGATTGCTACTATGTATCGTTTGTATTGGGGTACTTAGATATATGGTTTAGAGGTGACCCCCAGATGAAGAAATGAAGCTGCTACACTAAGCTATGCAGTAGAGAGCACCATAATGTTGCTTGGTGCCCCCTACGCACAGGTCCATATGGCTTAGCAGGGAGACTATGGCACATGCGCTGAGGAGGTGCTGCACCCCTGGTCCCCCACCTTTGTATGGGGCCATTGTGGTCTCCAGGGCCCTCACGCAGTTGTGTAGGTTCTGTTTTGGGCAACTCCCTAAATTCCATAGATTTTGTTTTGCCTTCATCCATATGATCCTAGAGGATGATGGATAGTGGGATTAGGGGGAGGGGGAGGTATTCTGTTTCAGGCTGTCATTAGTTTGTGTAAATTGCTGGGATGAAAAACACAGGGATCCGATGACATGAATGAGGTGTCAGCTGCTTGACCAGCACCAGCGGGAAAAAGTGGAAGGAACTTGTTGTTGACCTAGAGGACGTCCACTCAGGTCTTTGTTGTCTCTCAATAACCTAGAAACCTCTTTTTACAAGGTCTCTCATTAACTCTGAGCAGCTTCCGAGAACTGAGCTGAACTTCTAGAATTTCAGGAAAATCCAAACTTCAATTTGGACTTCCAAGAAGTTTAGGAAGTTGCTGTCTGGGCAGTGTCTCTCATAGGCTGCCCTGGTTCATGGACGGACCATTGGTTATCACAATGCTTTGCCACAATCGCGATGTTCTACGAGGATTTTTTTTTCCATGATATAAATCATCACAAAACAGATAAAGAATATAAAATCATCAGACAACCGTGTATTGTAGAGAATTGTATTATCACAGATCACTTCATATAGAAATATACATAATCATTAACCATTTTATTATCAACCCAAACAGCTCTTTACTTTTCTGACCTTCATTTTAACCAACTCCATTGGTGAAAGGTAAAGCCGTGTATTATGTTATGTATGATCCATTGTAGGGACGTGGCGCTGTATTCTTTAAGCTTTGTGCCCACTGAGCCTCCGTTATAGACCCTAAACTGTGTCCTCATTTATTCTTCTTACTGTGCAAAGTGTTGGTAGTGTATCCCCATTACCTAAGTGAGACAAATTCTGCGGATCCCCAAATGCTTTTATCCTACTGTTCTCCCAGAACCGTGAAACATGGAGGACCCCCCCCCCCCCTCCCCCGTTCAATCCAGAATGAGGGATCGGGCAGGTTCCAGAGTTCGGGCAGATTCCTGTTATACCATATTCACCCCTAGAATATTCCAAAGCTTCTTCAGTGATCCCTTCTTTCCAGGATCTCTCTGTACATATGTCGTTATATCCTGATGAAGGTCCAATCCCGAAATGCGTTGTTTTTACATACCCACTAATTGAAAAAATAAATATCTGATAACCGCGAGGATGCGCCACCGCAGTGGATATCTTACAAGATCTATTTACAAACTCCTTAGACTTTGGCTCGGTAAAATACCCACTTTCTAGCACCTCATTCTAACTTCCGTAAATTTCACTAAAAACTCATATAATTTATTTTTCTCCCAACATATTAACCCATCCACCTCTGCTGCTATACAGTAACCAAAGGAGAAGGGGAGCCCAAACCCCCTCCCCCCATAGGTTTGTTCAGATACATCATCTTCATCCTGACTTTCTTACTTCCCCAAATTACGGTAAGTCATTTAATTAATTATTTAGTTAATTAACCTAAAAACAGATTCGGTCTCCACATTGTTCTGGTGGTTAATAAAAACAGTAATCCAGGAAGCAAAACCATTCTGACCAAACTAATTCAGTCCACGACAGACATAACCGTTCTCCCTCATGGCCTTCATCAGAGGAGACGAGCAGCTGGACACATCCCTCGAATTGGGCTGAAATCTTGGTCCATAATCGATCAGACTATCCCAGCAGATCTTACTTATACATCTAATGACTTCTTTATCCAGGGGAAGAAGCTGCGTCTTTCCCCAGTTATTCTGCAGCCCTGACCATTTTCCATGTTCTTCAATCACCCCCATAACTCTTGGTGCAGATCTCGGGGAGCTTCTAATATAAAAGATCATATCGTCCGCATGTAAGCAAACTTTATCCACCCCCCCCCCCCACATCCTCCACCAGGGATCTCCCAATCCTTCAAGGATTTCTCCATGACGATGAGGTTGGATTGGTTGTCATGTTATATGTTATGTACATAATGCGTTGCCATAATGGGCCATTGCTCGTTTGTGGTCCTCCTTATCGCTGACCAGTTAAGAAGCAGAGCCCTGCCCTACGATGCACAACCACATTGTCTCCTCTGTTGTGGCAAAGGTTGTAATCGTAATGGAAAACGTTCTCCCTTGTTTCTAGGCAATATGAGTGGAGGCAACATTTGGGATGTGAATGTAGGTGTGTGCCCAGGACAAAGATTCCTGGCATCAACAGCTTAGGCCTTTGTCTTAGAGTATGCACTAAGCTTAAAGGATCTCCCCACCCTGGCTAAAAATAACCTCTCGGCTGGGTTGTTCTTACAGTCTCTGTGAAGGTCCATTGTTTGTCACAACAGTAAATAACTGTGGTCTCCAGAAATGATGGTCTCCAGAAATGATGGTCTCCGGGAATGATGGTCTCCAGGAATGATGGTCTCCAGGAATGATGGTCTCCAGGAATGATGGCCTCCAGGAATGATGGTCTCCAGGAATGATGGTCTCCAGAAATGATGGTCTCCAGAAATTATGGTCTACGGTAATGATGGTCTCCAGGAATGATGGTCTCCAAGAATGATGGTCTCCAGGAATGATGGTCTCCGGGAATGATGGTCTCCGGGAATGATGGTCTCCTGAAATGATGGTCTCCAAGAATGATGGTCTTCAGAAATTATGGTCTCCAGGAATGATGGTCTCCAGGAATGATGTTGGCCCTTATACTGATAGTGTATCTTGTAGGGGCCCCAATAATGATCTTAGCAAAACACCTTGGAGCTATTTATCATTCTCTGATGCTCCTGCGCTCATGTATGATAGCCCTGACACTCATCTGCTGCACCCGGATACATCAGGAGGCTTAGGTCTGTAGGTCAGGTGGTCCTACCTGGCGTAGAAATGAGCGCCGCAAGGGACTTTTCATGTGTGGCTTACGAGCACTATAGAGTTTTGAACTGACACAATTTGGTTCCTACCCCATTAGCTAGACAGGCAGATGACTATCAGTCCTAAATTGACATTTGGAGACCATCTGGTGAGTTTTATTTTCACACTCACCTTTATATTATCATCAGAGGGATCGGTACATTTGTATATAACTTAGACAATGATCTTTATGACCATTTTTTAGGAACCTTCTTAAATGTCCTTATTTTTTACCTTAGGTCACTTGTTTGTATACGATTAGGGACACAAGGGAATCCAAAAAACCACCTTGTATGCTGCTCCAGGAGAGAAGGGACCTGGACCTGGTTAGGTAGTGCACCAGGTTAAGGTAGGTAGTGAACCAGGTTAGGGTAGGTAGTGGACCAGGTTAGGGTAGGTAGTGGACCAGGTTAGGGTAGGTAGTGGACCTGGTTAGGATAGGAAGTGGACATGGTTAGGGTAGGTGGTGGACCTGGTTAGGGTAGGTAGTGGACCAGGTTAGGATAGGCAGTGGACCAGGTTGTGGTAGGTAGTGGACCAGGTTAAGGTAGGTAGTGGACCAGGTTAAGGTAGGTAGTGAACCAGGTTAGGGTAGGTAGTGGACCAGGTTGGGGTAGGTAGTGGACCAGGTGTAGGTAGGTAGTGAACCAGGTTAGGGTAGGTAGTGGACCAGGTTGGGGTAGGTAGTGGACCAGGTCAAGGTAGGTAGTGAACCAGGTTAGGGTAGGTAGTGGACCTGGTTAGGATAAGTAGTGGACCCGGTTAGGGTAGGTAGTGGACCAGGTTAGGATAGGTAGTGGACCAGGTTAGGGTAGGTAGTTGACCTGGTTAGGGTAGGTAGTGGACCATGTTAGGGTAGGTAGTTGACCTGGTTAGGGTAGGTAGTGGACCAGGTTAGGGTAGGTAGTGGACCATGTTGGGGTATTCAGTGGACCAGGTTAGGGTAGGTAGTGGACCAGGCTACGATAGGTTTGTGCTTTCCACACGGCCTACATTGTTTATGGGCTGTGGTTTGCCCCACCCAAGACCCCATGAATTAATTAGGGAAGATTTCCCCATCTTTTCATAGTCTGTAGCCTCTTCCAGATTCCTCTGTCCTTCTCCTCCTCCAGACCCCTCTGTCCTCCTCCTTCTCCAGACTCCTCTGTCCTCCTCCTTCTCCAGACTCCTCTGTCCTCCTCCTCCTCCAGACTCCTCTGTCCTCCTCCTCCAGACTCCTCTGTCCTCCTCCTCCAGACTCCTCTGTCCTTCTACTCCTCCAGACTCCTCTGTCCTCCTCCTTCTCCAGACTCCTCTGTCCTCCTCCTCCTCCAGACTCCTCTGTCCTCCTCCTCCTCCAGACTCCTCTGTCATCCTCCAGACTCCTCTGTCCTCCTCCTTCTCCAGACTCCTTTGTCCTCCTCCTCCAGACTCCTCTGTCCTCCTCCTCCAGACTCCTCTGTCCTCCTCCTTCTCCAGACTCCTCTGTCCTCCTCCTTCTCCAGACTCCTCTGTCCTCCTCCTCCTCCAGACTCCTCTGTCCTCCTCCTCCTCCAGACTCCTCTGTCCTCCTCCTCCTCCAGACTCCTCTGTCATCCTCCAGACTCCTCTGTCCTCCTCCTTCTCCAGACTCCTTTGTCCTCCTCCTCCAGACTCCTCTGTCCTCCTCCTCCAGACTCCTCTGTCCTCCTCCTTCTCCAGACTCCTCTGTCCTCCTCCTTCTCCAGACTCCTCTGTCCTCCTCCTCCTCCAGACTCCTCTATCCTCCTCCTTCTCCAGACTCCTTTGTCCTCCTCCTCCAGACTCCTCTGTCCTCCTCCTCCAGACTCCTCTGTCCTCCTCCTTCTCCAGACTCCTCTGTCCTCCTCCTTCTCCAGACTCCTCTGTCCTCCTCCTCCTCCAGACTCCTCTGTCCTCCTCCTTCTCCAGACGCCTTTGTCCTCCTCCTCCAGACTTCTCTGTCATCCTCCTCTGTCCTCCTCCTCCTCCAGACTCCTCTGTCCTCCTCCTTCTCCAGACTCCTCTGTCCTCCTCCTCCAGACTCCTCTGTCCTCCTCCTCCAGACTCCTCTGTCCTCCTCCTCCTCCTCCAGACTCCTCTGTCCTCCTCCTCCAGACTCCTCTGTCTTCCTCCTCCAGACTCCTCTGTCCCTCTCTCCCTCCAGACTCCTCTGTCCTCCTCCTCCAGACTCCTCTGTCCTCCTCCTCACTCCTCTGTCCTCCTCCTCCAGACTCCTCTGTCCTCCTCCTTCTCCAGACTCCTCTGTCCTCCTCCTCCTCCAGACTCCTCTGTCCTCCTCCTTCTCCAGACACCTTTGTCCTCCTCCTCCAGACTTCTCTGTCATCCTCCTCTGTCCTCCTCCTCCTCCAGACTCCTCTGTCCTCCTCCTTCTCCAGACTCCTCTGTCCTCCTCCTCCAGACTCCTCTGTCCTCCTCCTCCTCCTCCAGACTCCTCTGTCCTCCTCCTCCAGACTCCTCTGTCTTCCTCCTCCAGACTCCTCTGTCTTCCTCCTCCAGACTCCTCTGTCCTTCTCTCCCTCCAGACTCCTCTGTCCTCCTCCTCCAGACTCCTCCCTCCTCTTCCTCCAGACCCCTCTGTTCTCCTCCTCCAGACTCCTCTGTCTTCTTCCAGGCTGCGCCTGGATTTCTTCCTGATCTGGGTGCACCTGTCATCCTCATATCTCTCCATTAGGTTTGTATAAGTTGAGATCTCAGTTTTCATGTAACTCTTTCTTACACTGTTTCATCTTATTTTTTTGCTTGACAGGTTTCATTTTTTAACGGCAGCATTTGGTAGAACATCAGTGATTAGCCATTCTTCTTTCTCTTCCTTGTATATTCCGGGTTCTCTATTGGCTTCGGCCCAGACGTCACTCACATGACCCGATGCTCGGTGCAGATATTTCTACATATCTAATAAGTAACAGGTTTGGCAGGAAACATGTCCTGCTCATGGAAGTTGATAGTAATGTTGTTGTAACTTTCTGTATTTTGGAATAGATAAGAGGTGACTGTACAAGGTCAGGAGAACTCCTCCTCCTGGACGTATCCACAGAGTACAGAAGAGAGCGCTCCTACAGGCCTCCAGTCAGAAACGAATGTGTGTATCACACCCAAAGGAAAGGAATGTGGCCAGTGGCCTCTGGTGCCTCAAGCCGGACTTTGTGTGTAGTGGAGAGGGCCGAAGGTGCGACGAAGGAGACAGGGGTTTGACCACAGGAAGCTTCCACTAAAACAATGTATACTGTACGATTGAAGCAAGTCTTGGACACTAGGACATCTCAGTGGTGGGATACAGTCTAGCACACCTCAGTGGTGGGATACAGTCTAGGACACCTCAGTGGTGGATACAGTCTAGGACACCTCAGTGGTGGGATACAGTCTAGGACACCTCAGTGGTGGATACAGTCTAGGACACCTCAGTGGTGGATAGAGTCTAGGACACCTCGGTGGTGGATACAGTCTAGGACACCTAAGTGGTGGGATACAGTCTAGGACACCTTAGTGGTGGGATACAGTCTAGGACACCTTAGTGGTGGGATACAGTCTAGGACACCTCGGTGGTGGGATACAGTCTAGGACACCTCAGTGGTGGGATACAGTCTAGGACACCTCGGTGGTGGGATACAGTCTAGGACACCTCGGTGGTGGGATACAGTCTAGGACACCTCGGTGGTGGGATACAGTCTAGGACACCTCGGTGGTGGGATACAGTCTAGGACACCTCAATGGTGGGATACAGTCTAGGATACTTCAGTGGTGGATACAGTCTAGGACACCTCAGTGGTGGATACAGTCTAGGACACCTCAGTGGTGGATACAGTCTAGGACACCTCGGTGGTGGGATACAGTCTAGGACACCTCAGTGGTGGGATACAGTCTAGGACACCTCAGTGGTGGGATACAGTCTAGGACACTTCAGTGGTGGGATACAGTCTAGGACACCTCAGTGGTGGGATACAGTCTAGGACACCTCAGTGGTGGGATACAGTCTAGGACACCTCAGTGATGGATACAGTCTAGGATACTTCAGTGGTGGATACAGTCTAGGACACCTCAGTGGTGGATACAGTCTAGGACAACTCGGTGGTGGGATACAGTCTAGGACACCTCAGTGGTGGGATACAGTCTAGGACACCTCAGTGGTGGGATACAGTCTAGGACACCTCAGTGATGGATACAGTCTAGGATACCTCAGTGGTGGATACAGTCTAGGACACCTCAGTGGTGGGATACAGTCTAGGATACTTCAGTGGTGGGACACAGTCTAGGACACTTCAGTAGTGGGACACAGTCTAGGACACCTCAGTGGTGGGACACAGTCTAGGACACTTCAGTGGTGGGATACAGTCTAGGACACCTCAGTGGTGGATGCAGTCTAGGATACTTCAGTGGTGGGATACAGTCTAGGACACCTCAGTGGTGGGACACAGTCTAGGACACCTCAGTGGTGGGACACAGTCTAGGACACTTCAGTGGTGGGATACAGTCTAGGACACCTCAGTGGTGGATACAGTCTAGGACACCTCGGTGGTGGGATACAGTCTAGGACACCTCAGTGGTGGGATACAGTCTAGGACACCTCAATGGTGGGATACAGTCTAGGACACCTCAGTGATGGATACAGTCTAGGATACTTCAGTGGTGGATACAGTCTAGGACACCTCAGTGGTGGATACAGTCTAGGACAACTCGGTGGTGGGATACAGTCTAGGACACCTCAGTGGTAGGATACAGTCTAGGACACCTCAGTGGTGGGATACAGTCTAGGACACCTCAGTGATGGATACAGTCTAGGATACCTCAGTGGTGGATACAGTCTAGGACACTTCAGTGGTGGGACACAGTCTAGGACACTTCAGTGGTGGGACACAGTCTAGGACACCTCAGTGGTGGGACACAGTCTAGGACACCTCAGTGGTGGGACACAGTCTAGGACACCTCAGTGGTGGGACACAGTCTAGGACACTTCAGTGGTGGGATACAGTCTAGGACACCTCAGTGGTGGATGCAGTCTAGGATACTTCAGTGGTGGGATACAGTCTAGGACACCTCAGTGGTGGGATACAGTCTAGGACACCTCAGTGGTGGATACAGTCTAGGACACCTCAGTGGTGGATAGAGTCTAGGACACCTCGGTGGTGGATACAGTCTAGGACACCTAAGTGGTGGGATACAGTCTAGGACACCTTAGTGGTGGGATACAGTCTAGGACACCTTAGTGGTGGGATACAGTCTAGGACACCTCGGTGGTGGGATACAGTCTAGGACACCTCAGTGGTGGGATACAGTCTAGGACACCTCGGTGGTGGGATACAGTCTAGGACACCTCGGTGGTGGGATACAGTCTAGGACACCTCGGTGGTGGGATACAGTCTAGGACACCTCGGTGGTGGGATACAGTCTAGGACACCTCAATGGTGGGATACAGTCTAGGATACTTCAGTGGTGGATACAGTCTAGGACACCTCAGTGGTGGATACAGTCTAGGACACCTAAGTGGTGGGATACAGTCTAGGACACCTCGGTGGTGGGATACAGTCTAGGACACCTCAGTGGTGGGATACAGTCTAGGACACCTCAGTGGTGGGATACAGTCTAGGACACTTCAGTGGTGGGATACAGTCTAGGACACCTCAGTGGTGGGATACAGTCTAGGACACCTCAGTGGTGGGATACAGTCTAGGACACCTCAGTGATGGATACAGTCTAGGATACTTCAGTGGTGGATACAGTCTAGGACACCTCAGTGGTGGATACAGTCTAGGACAACTCGGTGGTGGGATACAGTCTAGGACACCTCAGTGGTGGGATACAGTCTAGGACACCTCAGTGGTGGGATACAGTCTAGGACACCTCAGTGATGGATACAGTCTAGGATACCTCAGTGGTGGATACAGTCTAGGACACCTCAGTGGTGGGATACAGTCTAGGATACTTCAGTGGTGGGACACAGTCTAGGACACTTCAGTAGTGGGACACAGTCTAGGACACCTCAGTGGTGGGACACAGTCTAGGACACTTCAGTGGTGGGATACAGTCTAGGACACCTCAGTGGTGGATGCAGTCTAGGATACTTCAGTGGTGGGATACAGTCTAGGACACCTCAGTGGTGGGACACAGTCTAGGACACCTCAGTGGTGGGACACAGTCTAGGACACTTCAGTGGTGGGATACAGTCTAGGACACCTCAGTGGTGGATACAGTCTAGGACACCTCGGTGGTGGGATACAGTCTAGGACACCTCAGTGGTGGGATACAGTCTAGGACACCTCAATGGTGGGATACAGTCTAGGACACCTCAGTGATGGATACAGTCTAGGATACTTCAGTGGTGGATACAGTCTAGGACACCTCAGTGGTGGATACAGTCTAGGACAACTCGGTGGTGGGATACAGTCTAGGACACCTCAGTGGTAGGATACAGTCTAGGACACCTCAGTGGTGGGATACAGTCTAGGACACCTCAGTGATGGATACAGTCTAGGATACCTCAGTGGTGGATACAGTCTAGGACACTTCAGTGGTGGGACACAGTCTAGGACACTTCAGTGGTGGGACACAGTCTAGGACACCTCAGTGGTGGGACACAGTCTAGGACACCTCAGTGGTGGGACACAGTCTAGGACACCTCAGTGGTGGGACACAGTCTAGGACACTTCAGTGGTGGGATACAGTCTAGGACACCTCAGTGGTGGATGCAGTCTAGGATACTTCAGTGGTGGGATACAGTCTAGGACACCTCAGTGGTGGGACACAGTCTAGGACACCTCAGTGGTGGGACACAGTCTAGGACACTTCAGTGGTGGGATACAGTCTAGGACACCTCAGTGGTGGATACAGTCTAGGACACCTCAGTGGTGGGATACAGTCTAGGACACTTCAGTGGTGGATACAGTCTAGGACACTTCAGTGGTGGGATACAGTCTAGGATACTTCAGTGGTGGGACACAGTCTAGGACACTTCAGTGGTGGGACACAGTCTAGGACACCTCAGTGGTGGGATACAGTCTAGGACATCTCAGTGGTGGGATACAGTCTAGGACACCTCAGTGGTAGATACAGTCTAGGACACCTCGGTGGTGGGATACAGTCTAGGACACCTCAGTGGTGGATACAGTCTAGGACACCTCAGTGGTGGGATACAGTCTAGGACACCTCAGTGGTGGGATACAGTCTAGGACACCTCAGTGGTGGGATACAGTCTAGGACACCTCAGTGGTGGGATACAGTCTAGAAACACTTCAGTGGTGGGATACAGTCTAGGACACCTCAGTGGTGGATACAGTCTAGGACACCTCAGTGGTGGGATACAGTTTAGGACACCTCAGTGATGGATACAGTTTAGGACACCTCAGTGATGGATACAGTCTAGGACACCTCAGTGGTGGGATACAGTCTAGGACACCTCAGTGGTGGGATACAGTCTAGGACACCTCAGTGGTGGGATACAGTCTAGGACACCTCAGTGGTGGGATACAGTCTAGGACACCTCAGTGGTGGGATACAGTCTAGGACACCTCAGTGGTGGGATACAGTCTAGGACACCTCAGTGGTGGGATACAGTCTAGGACACCTCAGTGGAGGGATACAGTTTAGGACACCTCAGTGATGGATACAGTCTAGGACACCTCAGTGGTGGGATAAAGTCTAGGACACCTCAGTGGTGGCATACAGTCTAGGACAACTCAGTGGTGGGATACAGTCTAGGACACCTCAGTGGTGGGATACAGTTTAGGACACTTCAGTGGTGGGATACAGTCTACGACACCTCAGTGGTGGGATACAGTCTAGGACACCTCAGTGGTGGGATACAGTCTAGGACACCTCAGTGTTGGGATACAGTCTAGGACACCTCAGTGGTGGGATACAGTCTAGGACATCTCAGTGGTGGGATACAATCTAGGACACCTCAGTGGTGGGATACAGTCTAGGACATCTCAGTGGTGGGATACAATCTAGGACACCTCAGTGGTGGGAAACAGTATAGGACACTTCAGTGGTGGGATACAGTCTAGGACACCTCAGTGGTGGGGTACAGTCTGGGATACTTCAGTGGTTGGATACAGCCTAGGATACTTCAGTGGTGGGATACAGTCTAGGACATCTCAGTGCTGGGATACAGTCTAGGACACCTCAGTGGTGGGATACAGTCTAGGACATCTCAGTGGTGGGATACAGTCTAGGACACCCCAGTGGTGGGACACAGTCTAGGACACTTCAGTGCTGGGATACAGTCTAGGACACCTCAGTGGTGGGACACAGTCTAGGACACTTCAGTGGTGGGACACAGTCTAGTACAACTCAGTGGTGGGATACAGTCTAGGATACTTCAGTGGTGGGATACAGTCTAGGAAACCTTAGTGGTGGGATGCAGTCTAGGACACCTCAGTGGTTGGATACAGTCTAGGACATCTCAGTGCCGGGATACAGTCTTGGACACCTCAGTGGTGGGATACAGTCTAGGATATCTCAGTGCTGGGATACAGTCTAGGACAACTCAATGGTGGGACACAGTCTAGGACACTTCAGTGGTGGGATAGAGTCTAGGACACCTCAGTGGTGGGGTACAGTCTAGGATACTTCAGTGGTTGGATACAGCCTAGGATACTTCAGTGGTGGGATACAGTCTAGGACATCTCAGTGCTGGGATACAGTCTAGGACACCTCAGTGGTGGGATACAGTCTAGGACATCTCAGTGCTGGGATACAGTCTAGGACACCTCAGTGGTGGGATACAGTCTAGGACACCTCAGTGGTGGACACAGTCTAGGACACTTCAGTGCTGGGATACAGTCTAGGACACCTCAGTGGTGGGACACAGTCTAGGACACTTCAGTGGTGGGATACAGTCTAGGACACCTCAGTGGTGGGATACAGTCTAGGATACTTCAGTGGTGGGATACAGTCTAGGAAACCTCAGTGGTGGGACACAGTCTAGGACACTTCAGTGGTGGGATACAGTCTAGTACACCTCAGTGGTGGGATACAGTCCAGGACACTTCAGTGGTGGGTTATACAGTCTAGGACGCCTCAGTGGTGGATACAGTCTAGGACATCTCAGTGGTGGGATACAGTCTAGGACACCTCAGTGGTGGGATACAGTCTAGGCACCTCAGTGGTGGATACAGTCTTGGACACCTCAGTGGTGGAATACAGTCTAGGACACCTCAGTGGTGGGATACAGTCTAGGACATCTCAGTGCTGGGATACAGTCTAGGACACCTCAGTGGTGGGACACAGTCTAAGACATCTCAGTGCTGGGATACAGTCTAGGGCACCTCAGTGGTGGGATACAGTCTAAGACACCTCAGTGGTGGGATACAGTCTAGGACACCTCAGTGGTGGATACAGTCTAGGACACTTCAGTGGTGGGATACAGTCTAGGACACCTCAGTGGCGGGATACAGTCTAGGACACCTCAGTGGTGGGATACAGTCTAGGACACCTCAGTGATGGATACAGTCTAAGACACCTCAGTGGTGGGATACAGTCTACGACACCTCAGTGGTGGGATACAGTCTAGGACATCTCAGTGCTGGGATACAATCTAGGACACCTCAGTGGTGGGACACAGTCTAGGACACTTCATTGGTGGGATACAGTCTAGGACACCTCAGTGGTGGGACACAGTCTAGGACACCTCAGTGGTTTGATACAGTCTAGGACATCTCAGTGCTGGGATACAGTCTAGGACACCTCAGTGGTGGAACACAGTCTAGGACATCTCAGTGCTGGGATACAGTCTAGGACACCTCAGTGGTGGGACACAGTCTAGGACACCTCAGTGGTGGATACAGTCTAGGACACTTCAGTGGTGGGATACAGTCTAGGACACCTCAGTGGTGGGATACAGTCTAGGACACCTCAGTGGTGGGATACAGTCTAGGACACCTCAGTGATGGATACAGTCTAGGACATCTCAGTGCTGAGATACAGTCTAGGACACCTCAGTGGTGGGATACAGTCTAGGACATCTCAGTGCTGGGATACAGTCTAGGACACCTCAGTGCTGGGATACAGTCTAGGACACCTCAGTGGTGGACACAGTCTAGGATACTTCAGTGGTGGGATGCAGTCTAGGAAACCTTAGTGGTGGGACACAGTCTAGGACACTTCAGTGGTGGGATACAGTCTAGTACACCTCAGTGGTGGGATACAGTCTAGTACACCTCAGTGGTGGGATACAGTCTAGGATACTTAAGTGGTGGGTTATACAGTCTAGGACACCTCAGTGGTGGGAAACAGTCTAGGACACCTCAATGGTGGATACAGTCTTGGACACCTCAGTGGTGGATACAGTCTAGGACACCTCAGTGGTGGGATACAGTCTAGGACACCTCAGTGGTGGGATACAGTCTAGGACATCTCAGTGCTGGGATATAGTCTAGGACACCTCAGTGGTGGGACACAGTCTAGGACATCTCAGTGCTGGGATACAGTCTAGGACACCTCAGTGGTGGGACACAGTCTAGGACACCTCAGTGGTGGATACAGTCTAGGACACTTCAGTGGTGGGATACAGTCTAGGACACCTCAGTGGTGGGATACAGTCTAGGACACCTCAGTGGTGGGATACAGTCTAGGACACCTCAGTGATGGATACAGTCTAAGACACCTCAGTGGTGGGATACCGTCTGGGACACCTTAGTGATGGATACAGTCTAGGACACCTCAATGGTGGGATACAGTGTAGGACACCTCAGTGATGGATACAGTCTAAGACACCTCAGTGGTGGGATACAGTCTAGGACACCTCAGTGGTGGGATACAGTCTAGGACACCTCAGTGGAGGGATACAGTTTAGGACACCTCAGTGATGGATACAGTCTAGGACACCTCAGTGGTGGGATAAAGTCTAGGACACCTCAGTGGTGGCATACAGTCTAGGACAACTCAGTGGTGGGATACAGTCTAGGACATCTCAGTGGTGGGATACAGTCTAGGACACCTCAGTGGTGGGATACAGTCTAGGACACCTCAGTGGTGGGATACAGTCTAGGACACCTCAGTGGTGGATACAGTCTAGGACACCTCGGTGGTGGGATACAGTCTAGGACACCTCAGTGGTGGGATACAGTCTAGGACATCTCAGTGCTGGGACACAGTCTAGGACACTTCAGTGGTGGGATACAGTCTAGGACACCTCAGTGGTGGGATACAGTCTAGGACACCTCAGTGGTGGGATACAGTCTAGGACACCTCAGTGGTGGATACAGTCTAGGACACCTCGGTGGTGGGATACAGTCTAGGACACCTCAGTGATGGATACAGTCTAGGACACCTCAGTGGTGGGATACAGTCTAGGACACCTCAGTGGTGGGATACAGTCTAGGACACCTCAGTGGTGGGATACAGTCTAGGACACCTCAGTGGTGGGATACAGTCTAGGACACCTCAGTGGTGGGATACAGTCTAGGACACCTCAGTGGTGGGATACAGTCTAGGACATCTCAGTGGTGGGACACAGTCTAGGACACTTCAGTGGTGGGATACAGTCTAGGACACCTCAGTGGTGGGACACAGTCTAGGAAACCTCAGTGGTGGATACAGTCTAGGGCAGTGATGGCGAACCTTTTGGAGACAGAGTGCCCAAGCTTCAACCAAAATCTACTTGTATGTCACAAAGTGCCAACATGACAATTTAAGCAGTAACTTACTGATCCTTGCTGTATCACAGGTTTTAATCGTATTGGTGTCCTGAGTTCACCAATACAATAGAAAGATGGAGAAATGTAGATTGTAGCTTCCCTTCAGGGTGCCCTGAAGGGGAAGAATCAGGGGACCCAGAGCAGGAGCTCAAATGACAATCCATCTCTATCCAGCCATTCCTGCTCCTCCTGTAGTCCTGGCAGTCAAGGATGTGGCTTTAAAATAGCGGGGAGCATGGCACATCCTGGGGTGTATTGGATCACAGGAGGAAGCCTTGAGCCTCTGTGTTGGGGTGATAGCCCGGGTGCCCACAGAAAGGGCTCAGAGTGCCACCTCTGGCACCCGTGCCATAGGTTCGCCACCACTGGTCTAGGGCACCTCAGTGGTGGGATACAGTCTAGGACACCTCAGTGGTGGGATGCAGTCTAGGACACCTCAGTGATGGATACAGTCTAGGACACCTCGGTGGTGGGATACAGTCTAGGACACCTCAGTGGTGGATACAGTCTAGGACACCTCAGTGGTGGATACAGTCTAGGACACCTCAGTGGTGGGATGCAGTCTAGGACACCTCAGTGATGGATACAGTCTAGGACACCTCGGTGGTGGGATACAGTCTAGGACACCTCAGTGGTGGATACAGTCTAGGACACCTCAGTGGTGGATACAGTCTGGGACACCTCAGTGATGGATACAGTCTAGGACACCTCAGTGGTGGATACAGTCTAGGACACCTCAGTGGTGGATACAGTCTAGGACACCTCAGTGGTGGATACAGTCTAGGACAACTTAGTGGTGGTATACAGTCTAGGACACCTCAGTGGTGGGATACAGTCTAGGACACTTCAGTGGTGGGAAACAGTCTAGGACACCTCAGTGGTGGGATACAGTCTAGGACACCTCAGTGGTGGATACAGTCTAGGACACCTCAGTGGTGGATACAGTCTAGGACACCTCAGTGGTGGGATACAGTCTAGGACACCTCAGTGGTGGATACAGTCTAGGACACCTCAGTGGTGGATACAGTCTAGGACACCTCAGTGGTGGATACAGTCTAGGACAACTTAGTGGTGGTATACAGTCTAGGACACCTCAGTGGTGGGATACAGTCTAGGACACTTCAGTGGTGGGAAACAGTCTAGGACACCTCAGTGGTGGATACAGTCTAGGACAACTTAGTGGTGGTATACAGTCTAGGACATCTCAGTGGTGGATACAGTCTAGGACACCTCAGTGGTGGATACAGTCTAGGACACCTCAGTGGTGGATACAGTCTAGGACAACTTAGTGGTGGTATACAGTCTAGGACATCTCAGTGGTGGATACAGTCTAGGACACTTCAGTGGTGGGAAACAGTCTAGGACACCTCAGTGGTGGATACAGTCTAGGACACCTCAGTGGTGGATACAGTCTAGGACACCTCAGTGGTGGGATACAGTCTAGGACAACTTAGTGGTGGTATACAGTCTAGGACATCTCAGTGGTGGATACAGTCTAGGGCACCTCAGTGGTGGATACAGTCTAGGACACCTCAGTGATGGATACAGTCTAGGACGCCTCAGTGGTGGGTACAGTCTAGGACACCTCAGTGGTGGATACAGTCTAGGACACCTCAGTGGTGGGAAACAGTCTAGGACACCTCAGTGGTGGATACAGTCTAGGGAACCTCAGTGGTGGGATACAGTCTAGGACACCTCAGTGGTGGGATACAGTCTAGGACACCTCAGTGGTGGGATACAGTCTAGGACACCTCAGTGGTGGATACAGTCTAGGACACCTCATTGGTGGGATACAGTCTAGGACACCTCATTGGTGGGATACAGTCTAGGACATCTCAGTGGTGGGATACAGTCCAGGACACCTCAGTGGTGGGATGTGGAGACTCTGTAGGTTGCCGTCTGCTCTTCCTCCCAGATCTTCCTTGTCCCTTCAGGTCATATAAAAGTTTTATAGTTTCATTTTACTCCTGGCACAGGGAACATGCAAATCAGTGTGAATAACTGCAATTACCGCAGGTGTGATGTAATAAAACATAAGTTCTCAGGTGGAGCAGATTCTTCCCGGCATGTGGGAGAGGGTTCAGCGGATATCCTCCTACATTCCTCTCCTCTGTGACTGACGTCACCCAGTCTCATCTCCAGAGGTGACAGCTCCTTATCTCCATCTCTCAGTATAGCTCCAACACATCCATCAGCGCAGTACAGGGAGTGTCCGCGTCTACGTCAGTCCCTGAGAATCTGCAGGTCCCCGAACTAAATGTGAACTGACTCCGAGAGGGACACGTGTCTTCTCTATGGCTTTCAGTGACACATTGTAACAGATCGTGTGTAAGAAGCAGAAAGTATGTAATAGGATTAAGGATTAATGTGCCCTCGGGTTCTAAAAATAGTTGATTAAAATAAAAAATAAAAAACATTAAAAAATGTTAAATCATATCGCCTTGTTCCAAAAATCCAGTGTGGTGCATATTGTCTGACAGCCACTAGTGCGCTCCCGGAACCACCTAAGACAATTTGCGGATCCTAAAAAGTTTGACTGGATGGCAGGATAATACCTAAAACATGTGTAACAAGCATGGGCCCTTCACTGCTAAACGAACCCCCTATATATAACGCAACCATAAATAATGCAGACTACAGCTTTATTTATCCATTTACTATTCAAAACTCTTAAGGCACTTGATTGCTCAGGATCGCCTTGCTCGGCCGCTGTATGACAACTGGACTCCCATCTGGCAAGTCGGGCAGCCGAGCCTTCTCTTCCACATCTCAATTTTCCACCAGCTGTGACTTAGTGCCTGTAGGAAACAAACAGAAATTAACAATTGAACAAACAGCAGGGAGGGAGGATGGGAGGGAGGGAGGGAGGGAGGATGGGAGGGAGGGAGGGAGGATGGGAGGGAGGATGGGAGGGAGGGAGTGAGGATGGGAGGATTGTCGGGAGGGAGGATGGCAGGGAGGGAGGGAGGGAGGGAGGATGGCAGGGAGGATGGGAGGGAGGGAGGGAGGGAGGATGGGAGGGAGGATGGGAGGGAGGGAGGGAGGGAGGGAGGATGGGAGGGAGGGAGGGAGGGAGGATGGGAGGATGGGAGGGAGGGAGGGAGGGAGGATGGGAGGATGGGAGGATGGGAGGATGGG
Organism: Engystomops pustulosus; assembly: GCF_040894005.1. NCBI lineage: Eukaryota > Metazoa > Chordata > Amphibia > Anura > Leptodactylidae > Engystomops > Engystomops pustulosus. The sequence continues at coordinate 180,792 of NW_027284963.1, forward strand.
AGGATGGGAGGATGGGAGGATGGGAGGGAAGGAGGGAGGGAGGGAGGGAGGGAGGATGGGAGGGAGGATGGGAGGATTGTCGGGAGGGAGGATGGGAGGATGGGAGGGCCGCTCAGGAGCCGCTTGGAGCAAGAGGCCGAGCAAGGAAAAGGACCAGCCTTATAAAGGCCCATGCATCAGGAGGGGAAAACGTCATGAGGTAGACAGGAGGAGGGGTAAGTAACCCTAACACCCCCCCCCTTCCTTTTATTAAAGTGTATTTAATTCCCTAAAAACCCTAGCCTCCACCCGGGCACCTTCCCTGAGCGGTCAGGGGCACCCCACAATCAGGTGATCCAGTTTCCTCCAGATGTCTCCCGTGAATCGCCTTTGCTTGTTGATTTTTGGGGTTCGGTCATATTGATCACAATCTACTTAACCCCTTAGTGGGTTTCTCCGTCGGCCTAAGCTTATGAATGCACGGACCCCCCAGCAGAGAAGAGCAGTGGCCCGGCTGTGCCGTTCCGGCTGTTGACCCGTTAGATCCCGTGGTCAATGCTAACCCTAACCCTATGTACCTTCAGAGGGTGGGGGCTCCCTCCCTCTTCTCCCTCCCTCTTCTCCCGGTAGCCTGTCATGCGATCGGTTGAGGGAGGTTGGTCTGGCCCCACAGACTCTGATTGGCCGAGTCCTCTGTGTGGTCTCATCAGGGGCGGAGTCTTCATCAGCGTGGGGTCTCTCGGGGGCGAGTGCCACCAATGTGAGCAGCCGCTATCATGCTACAAAACAAAATAATGTAACAATCTGATCCTGATGAATTACGTTACGAAACGCGTGGGATCTTGTGATGAGCAGGGAGAGCCGGCGGTCCGAGGAGACATCGGGGCGAGTCTGCACCCCAGTAATACTTACATCTCATTGATGAGGCCGCGGTACTACAGGACATGGCAGCACTGCCGCCTCTCAGCTTAGGGCGTCCTCGTGTGAGACGTGACAGCGCCACCCTCCGTACGTGTCTTCATTATGGTGGAGGATCAGTGATTATACCTCAGATCTAATAACAGTGATTTCTCCCCGGACATAAACCTCCTCACCCTGCGCACAGCAAAGGGAATAATATATATATATATATATATACAGTGCCATCAGATTCTATACAGCTCACAGTCATATGGAACACACAGAGGGAGGCCCTGACCACAAGAGCTTACACTCTATGAGGATGAGGGGGGACACAAGAGCTTACAGTCTATGAGAATGAGGGAGGACACAAGAGCTTACAGTCTATGAGGATGAGGAGGACACAAGAGCTTACAGTCTATGAGGATGAGGGGGTGACATAAGAGCTTACAGTTTATGAGGATGAGGGGGGACACAAGAGCTTACAGTCTATGAGAATGAGGGAGGACACAAGAGCTTACAGTCTATGAGGATGAGGAGGTGACACAAGAGCTTACAGTCTATGAGGATGAGGGGGTGACATAAGAGCTTACAGTCTATGAGGATGAGGGGGTGACACAAGAGCTTACAGTCTATGAGGATGAGGGGGTGACACAAGAGCTTACAGTCTATGAGGATGAGGGGGTGACACAAGAGCTTACAGTCTATGAGGATGAGGGGGTGACACAAGAGCTTACAGTCTATGAGGATGAGGGGGTGACACAAGAGCTTACAGTTTATGAGGATGAGGGGGGACACAAGAGCTTACAGTCTATGAGAATGAGGGAGGACACAAGAGCTTACAGTCTATGAGGATGAGGAGGTGACACAAGAGCTTACAGTCTATGAGGATGAGGGGGTGACATAAGAGCTTACAGTCTATGAGGATGAGGGGGTGACACAAGAGCTTACAGTCTATGAGGATGAGGGGGTGACACAAGAGCTTACAGTCTATGAGGATGAGGTGGGGACACAAGAGCTTACAGTCTATGAGGATGAGGTGGGGACACAAGAGCTTACAGTCTATGAGGATGAGGGGGGGACACAAGAGCTTACAGTCTATGAGGATGAGGGGGGGACACAAGAGCTTACAGTCTATGAGGATGAGGGGGTGACACAAGAGCTTACAGTCTATGAGGATGAGGGGGTGACACAAGAGCTTACAGTCTATGAGGATGAGGGGGTGACACAAGAGCTTACAGTCTATGAGGATGAGGGGGTGACACAAGAGCTTACAGTCTATGAGGATGAGGGGGGGACACAAGAGCTTACAGTCTATGAGGATGAGGGGGGGACACAAGAGCTTACAGTCTATGAGGATGAGGGGGTGACACAAGAGCTTACAGTCTATGAGGATGAGGGGGTGACACAAGAGCTTACAGTCTATGAGGATGAGGGGGTGACACAAGAGCTTACAGTCTATGAGGATGAGGGGGTGACACAAGAGCTTACAGTCTATGAGGATGAGGGGGGGACACAAGAGCTTACAGTCTATGAGGATGAGGGGGTGACACAAGAGCTTACAGTCTATGAGGATGAGGGGGGGACACAAGAGCTTACAGTCTGTGAGGATGAGGGGTGACACAAGAGCTTACAGACTATGAGGATGAGGGGTGACACAAGAGCTTACAGTCTATGAGGATGAGGAGGACACAAGAGCTTACAGTCTATGAGGATGAGGGGAGGACACAAGAGCTTACAGTCTATGAGGATGAGGGGTGACACAAGAGCTTACAGTCTATGAGGATGAAGGGTGACACAAGAGCTTACAGTCTATGAGGATGAGGGGAGGACACAAGAGCTTACAGTCTATGAGGATAAGGGGGTGACATAAGAGCTTACACTCTATGAAGATGAGGGAGGTGACATAAGAGCTTACAGTCTATGAGGATGAAGGGGGGACACAAGAGCTTACAGTCTATGAGGATGAGGGGTGACACAAGAGCTTACAGTCTATGAGGATGAGGGGGTGACACAAGAGCTTACAGTCTATGAGGATGAGGGGGGGACACAAGAGCTTACAGTCTATGAGGATGAGGGGGTGACACAAGAGCTTACAGTCTATGAGGATGAGGGGGTGACACAAGAGCTTACAGTCTATGCGGATGAGGGGAGGACACAAGAGCTTACAGTCTATGAGGATGAGGGGGGGACACAAGAGCTTACAGTCTATGAGGATGAGGGGGTGACACAAGAGCTTACAGTCTATGAGGATGAGGGGGTGACACAAGAGCTTACAGTCTATGCGGATGAGGGGAGGACACAAGAGCTTACTGTCTATGAGGATGAGGGGGACACAAGAGCTTACAGTCTATGAGGATGAGGGGGTGACACAAGAGCTAACAGTCTATGAGGATGAGGGGGAGACAAGAGCTTACAGTCTATAAGGGTGAGAAGGTGACACAAGAGCTTACAGTCTATGAGGATGAGGGGGTGACACAAGAGCTTACAGTCTATGAGGAAGAGGGGGTGACACAAGAGCTTACAGTCTATGAGGATGAGGGGGTGACACAAGAGCTTTCAGTCTATAAGGAAGAATGGGGCGACAGGAGAGGTAAAGATGTCTATAGATATGCCAGGAATGTAAACAATGGAGATGCACAGACCAGTTGTTTCAGTTCGGTTTCAGCCGTGATCCCCGGATGTATCGGTGGGCGAACAGCCAATCTGGCATATTGACGACCCTTACTACCAGCCGTGGCCATTATTGGCCAAGGGGGTGTCCCGAACTGAAATTACGGATCTGCTTATCTTCAGTAATTTATGCTGTTGTTAAAGGGATATGGATCTTCATGGGAAAACACAACCTGAGCACAAATCTGACTGCTTCATAGTTACTGTCAGGATGAGGGGCAGTGGATCCTCTGGACCACCACGGACAATGACGTAAGCCGACACCTGGGAGCGGAGAGCCACCACATCTTTCTCTCAGACATGGAAGCACAAAGATCTGGCAGGGGTCACCGGAAGTGCTGGCTGTGTAACAGAATTAGTGGCGCACGGGGCCTTTAAATATCACAGATTCTAGGAGGCGGAGACGCGCGCCAAGCCCTGGGAGACTCCACTGGAACAGGGAGAGGTAAGTGCCGGCAGCCCTGGGGAGCACACGGAGGCACATGGGTGGCCGGGGCACCTGTGACAGTTATCTATGTTTTTATGGTCAAGTTTCAAAGTAAAATAGTTTCTCTTTGTAGGAGATAATGGATACAGCATAAAATATAGTGGGTAACCCCATAGTCCACCTGCAAAGGCCGGACATCGTTATAACCAAGCACATGGGAGGCCGCGCTTCAGTACACGGAGAGACACGCTCCAGAACATAGACCAACGTGCTCCAGCACACGGACACACGGGCTCCAGCACACGGGCTCCAGCACACAGACAGACGTGCTCCAGCACACAGACATACGGGCTCCAGCACATAGACAGACGTGCTCCAGCACACAGACATACGGGCTCCAGCACATAGACAGATGGGCTCCAGCACACAGACATACGGGCTCCAGCAAACAGACACACGGGCTCCAGCACACAGACATACGGGCTCCAACACACAGACACACGGGCTCCAGCACACAGACATATGGGCTCCAGCACATAGACAGACGTGCTCCAGCACACGGGCTCCAGCACATAGACAGACGTGCTCCAGCACACAGACATACGGGCTCCAGCACATAGACAGATGGGCTCCAGCACACAGACATACGGGCTCCAGCACACAGACACACGGGCTCCAGCACACAGACATATGGGCTCCAGCACATAGACAGACGTGCTCCAGCACACGGGCTCCAGCACACAGACAGACGTGCTCCAGCACATATACAGACGTGCTCCAGCACACGGGCTCCAGCACACAGACATACGGGCTCCAGCACACAGACATACGGGCTCCAGCACATAGACACACGGGCTCCAGCACACAGACATACGGGCTCCAGCACACAGACATACGGGCTCCAGCACACAGACATACGGGCTCCAGCACACAGACATACGGGCTCCAGCACACAGACATACGGGCTCCAGCACACAGACATACGGGCTCCAGCACACAGACATACGGGCTCCAGCACACAGACAGATGGGCTCCAGCACACAGACATATGGGCTCCAGCACATAGACAGACGTGCTCCAGCACACAGACACACGGGCTCCAGCACACAGACACACGGGCTCCAGCACACAGACATATGGGCTCCAGCACACAGACAGATGGGCTCCAGCACACAGACATACGGGCTCCAGCACACAGACATACGGGCTCCAGCACACAGACATACGGGCTCCAGCACACAGACATACGGGCTCCAGCACACAGACACACGGGCTCCAGCACACAGACATACGGGCTCCAGCACACAGACACACGGGCTCCAGCACACAGACATATGGGCTCCAGCACACAGACATACGGGCTCCAGCACACAGACATACGGGCTCCAGCACACAGACATACGGGCTCCAGCACACAGACATATGGGCTCCAGCACACAGACATACGGGCTCCAGCACACAGACACACGGGCTCCAGCACACAGACATACGGGCTCCAGCACACAGACACACGGGCTCCAGCACACAGACATATGGGCTCCAGCACACAGACATACGGGCTCCAGCACACAGACATACGGGCTCCAGCACACAGACATACGGGCTCCAGCACACAGACATACGGGCTCCAGCACACAGACACACGGGCTCCAGCACACAGACACACGGGCTCCAGCACACAGACATATGGGCTCCAGCACACAGACATACGGGCTCCAGCACACAGACATACGGGCTCCAGCACACAGACACACGGGCTCCAGCACACAGACATATGGGCTCCAGCACACAGACACACAGGCTCCAGCACACAGACATACGGGCTCCAGCACACAGACAGATGGGCTCCAGCACACAGACAGATGGGCTCCAGCACACAGACACACAGGCTCCAGCACACGGACACACGGGCTCCAGCACACAGACACACGGGCTCCAGCACACAGACAGATGGGCTCCAGCACACAGACATACGGGCTCCAGCACATAGACAGACGTGCTCCAGCACACGGGCTCCAGCACACAGACAGATGGGCTCCAGCACACAGACACACAGGCTCCAGCACACAGACACACAGGCTCCAGCACACAGACATACGGGCTCCAGCACATAGACACACAGGCTCCAGCACATGGACACACGGGCTCCAGCACATGGGCTCCAGCACATAGACAGATGGGCTCCAGCACATAGACACACAGGCTCCAGCACATGGACACACGGGCTCCAGCACACAGACACATGGGCTCCAGCACACAGACATATGGGCTCCAGCACACAGACATACGGGCTCCAGCACACAGACATACGGGCTCCAGCACACAGACATACGGGCTCCAGCACACAGACACACGGGCTCCAGCACACAGACATATGGGCTCCAGCACACAGACATACGGGCTCCAGCACACAGACATACGGGCTCCAGCACATAGACAGATGGGCTCCAGCACACAGACAGATGGGCTCCAGCACACAGACACACGGGCTCCAGCACATAGACACACGGGCTCCAGCACACAGACATATGGGCTCCAGCACACAGACATATGGGCTCCAGCACACAGACATACGGGCTCCAGCACACAGACATACGGGCTCCAGCACACAGACATACGGGCTCCAGCACACAGACATACGGGCTCCAGCAAACGGACACACAGGCTTTAGAACACAGACTGACACTCCAGCTCACACACAGGCGCACCTAAGTGAATGGATGGACGAACTCCAGCACATGGACACACGCGGTTAAGCACAAGGACACACGTGCCCCAGCATGCGGACTGACACGCTCAAGCACACGGACGGAGATGCTCCATCACGCGGGCTCCAACACACGGACATATGCACACAGACTGACACGCTTTAGCACATGGATTGACCATTCCAGCATACCCTCTGGTGCGCTCTAGCACACGGACGGGCATGCTCCAGTATATCAGTATATGGACAGATGCGCTCCAGTACAAGGAAACACGGGCTTTAGAACCCAGACTGACACACTCCAGCTCACACACAGGCGCACCTAAGCACATGGATGGACCCACTCCAGCACATGGACATACGTGCCCCAGCACAGAGAGGCTTTTTTTGAAGAGTAGATTTTGTTGCCTGGAAATCACCGGGAGCAATTACTGTATAAGCCACAATTTGTTTGCTGAATAATTGCAGCTTCCTGCGTTCTGCACAATATAGCGCAGACATCAGGTGCTGGTTACCATGGATACAGACCGGAGGGAGCACACGGGGAGGACCAGGTAACCCAAGCATGTCCACACAGAATGTGCCAAACAACATCGCTCTGCAATTATTGGGCTAACAATTTAGTTTTCCAGGAATGGAGGACGTCCCTTACGTGTGAGAACAGCGTCCGGAATCACATTGTCACTCATATACTGGGAGTAACGTTACACCGCAGCAGCCACTGAACACTCCGGACACTTGGATATTGATGGATGTAACTGCCGGTGGACGGGCGCGGCCATTATGGCTGTGATTGTGGCTCCTCGTGATGTCAGCAGACAAACCTAAGAACATTTCTGAAGATCCTCTACAATGTGCCAGTGGCCCAATGTAACAGATCATAGGTATGAACGCCAAACACTGCCATATAGTAGTATCAATCAGACACCCTAGGGGGAAAGTATCATAGGGGGTCGGGAAAATAGTAAAAAACTGATATAGCCACATCCCGAAAGTCCCGATGTCTATCAACATATAAAAACTGATATCCCCAGTGCGGAACCCCATAACACAAATTGGTGGAAAATGCCTGAAATACTGCGTTCTTGTCATTTCGCAACATGAAAAATGTAAAAATGTGATCAAAAGGTCATACGGTCCCACAAATGTTATCAATGTAAAAGTGACACCTTAACACTCCATACGCCAAAGTATTACATGGAATGAGGGGACGTATCAGTGGGAAAGGCGAGAATATACGGCCGCCAAGAAAATGGCGCAGATGAGATTTTGCAGGTCTCTGCATGGAATATTCATTACCGTCTGGGGAAAGTACAACAAGCCTCACGCGGCTCCGTACACGGAAAAATGAAACCTGTGGATTTTGGAAGGTGGAGAAAAAATTATGGAAACACCAAAGCGAAAAAGGGCAAATTGAGGGGTTAATGCAAGGAAGGCTACAAAAAAGGTGGAATATATAAGTTATGAGTCATGTCGCCCCTTACATTGTGTCAGCTACTATGTTGATGCAGTGTGAATGAAAAGCAGAAGTGGGAAAACACACCGAAAAAGTAAGGGGTTGTCACCAGGGCCGCCATCAGGGGGGGTTAGTGTGACTGTGTTCACGGGGCCCCAAGGAGGAGAAGGGGCCCCAAGTCGCAGAAAACCCTCCTCCCTTCCCAGGGACTCACCGTGCACACAGGGCCGGATTATCATTACGTGTGGTTGGGGCACAAACTTTTTAGTGGCATCCCTGGCTGACAGATTCAGGGGCACTTTGAATCTTATTTCAAGCTCTTGGTTATTGAGATATTAGTCCCAGTATCTGACCATTATAATCCTCTCTACTGCCAGAGAGGAGGGTCTGGAAGGGGGCGTGTATTATGCTAATCTTCTCGGCCCTCTGCTCCGCCCCCTCCTCTCTGACAGCAGAGAAGATTGGAATTACTGAAACGAGGTTTTTGCTGCACAGAGACGCCCAGACACCGCGTCTGCAATTTTACCTGCAACTTATTTCTTGCTTCTAAACAAAATTGCTTAGTGGACGCCACAGTCCACCAGCCGGGGCAGGAGAGGAGGGTGATCCAACCACCTGGGAGGGACTGTCCAACTGGTGGGGGAATGTAATAACTTCAGGGGGCAATGGATACTCTCCAACTGTGGCCTACAAGAGAATTGTGACCCCGAGACCCTAGAGTTCTGCGCATGCGCAGCAGCTCCAGCTTTACAGATCAGTGTGCAGCTACGCGACCTCATCTGCGAAGCCCCAGCTACTGCGCATGCGCAGAACTCTAGCTTCAGAGGAATTTTGCGCAGCTACTTCCAGCTGCGTCCTGAAGACACTCAGGAGAAATTGGGGATCAAACTTTATGGAGCTTTTTGGAATTTAATCTATTGTGAATGTTTATAATAATAATTCCTTTATTTATACACTCACCGGCCACTTTATTAGGTGCACCTGTCCAACTGCTCGTTAACACTTAATTTCTAATCGGCCAATCACATGGCGGCAACTCAGTGCATTTAGGCATGTAGACATGGTCAGGACAATCTCCTGCAGTTCTCCCGAGCATCAGTATGGGGAAGAAAGGTGATTTGTGGCCTGTGAACGTGGCATGGTTGTTGGTGCCAGAAGGGCTGGTCTGAGTATTTCAGAAACTGCTGATCTACTGGGATTTTCACGCACAACCATCTCTAGGGTTTACAGAGAATGGTCCGAAAAAGAAAAAACATCCAGTGAGCGGCAGTTCTGTGGGCGGAAATGCATTGTTGATGCCAGAGGTCAGAGGAGAATGGGCAGACTGGTTCGAGCTGATAGAAAGGCAACAGTGACTCAAATCACCACCCGTTACAACCAAGGTAGGCAGAAGAGCATCTCTGAACGCACAGTACGTCCAACTTTGAGGCAGATGGGCTACAGCAGCAGAAGACCACACCGGGTGCCACTCCTTTCAGCTAAGAACAGGAAACTGAGGCTACAATTTGCACAAGCTCATCGAAATTGGACAGTAGAAGATTGGAAAAACGTTGCCTGGTCTGATGAGTCTCGATTTCTGCTGCGACATTCGGATGGTAGGGTCAGAATTTGGTACAACACCATGAAAGCATGGATCCATCCTGCCTTGTATCAGCGGGTCAGGCTGGTGGTGGTGGTGTCATGGATCCATCCTGCCTTGTATCAGCGGGTCAGGCTGGTGGTGGTGGTGTCATGGATCCATCCTGCCTTGTATCAGCGGGTCAGGCTGGTGGTGGTGGTGTCATGGATCCATCCTGCCTTGTATCAGCGGCTCAGGCTGGTGGTGGTGGTGTCATGGATCCTTCCTGCCTTGTATCAGCGGCTCAGGCTGGTGCTGGTGGTGTCATGGATCCATCCTGCCTTGTATCAGCGGGTCAGGCTGGTGGTGGTGGTGTCATGGATCCATCCTGCCTTGTATCAGCGGGTCAGGCTGGTGGTGCTGGTGTCATGGATCCATCCTGCCTTGTATCAGCGGCTCAGGCTGGTGGTGGTGGTGTCATGGATCCATCCTGCCTTGTATCAGCGGCTCAGGCTGGTGGTGGTGGTGTCATGGATCCATCCTGCCTTGTATCAGCGGGTCAGGCTGGTGGTGCTGGTGTCATGGATCCATCCTGCCTTGTATCAGCGGGTCAGGCTGGTGGTGGTGGTGTCATGGATCCATCCTGCCTTGTATCAGCGGGTCAGGCTGGTGGTGGTGGTGTCATGGATCCATCCTGCCTTGTATCAGCGGCTCAGGCTGGTGGTGCTGGTGTCATGGATCCATCCTGCCTTGTATCAGCGGCTCAGGCTGGTGGTGCTGGTGTCATGGATCCATCCTGCCTTGTATCAGCGGGTCAGGCTGGTGGTGGTGGTGTCATGGATCCATCCTGCCTTGTATCAGCGGCTCAGGCTGGTGCTGGTGGTGGTGGTGTCATGGATCCATCCTGCCTTGTATCAGCGGCTCAGGCTGGTGCTGGTGGTGTCATGGATCCATCCTGCCTTGTATCAGCGGGTCAGGCTGGTGGTGGTGGTGTCATGGATCCCTCCTGCCTTGTATCAGCGGCTCAGGCTGGTGGTGGTGTCATGGATCCATCCTGCCTTGTATCAGCGGGTCAGGCTGGTGGTGGTGGTGTCATGGTATTGTTGCTGACCATGTCCATCCCTTTATGAGCACAATGTACCCTGTAACATCTGATGGCTACTTTCAGCAGGATAATGCGCCATGTCATAAAGCTGGAATCATCTCAGACTGGTTTCTTGAACATGACAATGAGGTCACTGGACACAAATGGCTCCACAGTCACCAGATCTCAATCCAATAGAGCATCTTTGGGATGTGGTGGAACGGGAGATTCGCATCATGGATGTGCAGCCGACAAATCTGCGGCAACTGTGTGATGCCATCATGTCAGTATGGAGCAAAATCTCTGAGGAGCTTCCAGCACCTTGTTGTATCTATGCCACGAAGAATTGAGGCCGTTCTGAAGGCAAAAGAGGGTCCAACCCGTTACTAGCATGGTGTACCTAATAAAGTGGCCGGTGAGTGTATAGCGCCAACAGATTCCGCAGCGCTGCACAGAGCCGTCACATCAGTCCAAAACAAATTTATTGTCCAAAAAAAAATTACAATTTCTTCATTTTGTTTTAACCCCTGTAAAACATCCAAAGGATTAACAAACTTCTTAAAGAGTTTTTTCGGGTGTTACCGTTTCTATAACGCAGTAATTGAGGTAGTTCAAGGTTTTCTGCGCACGTTGTGGATTTGGAAAATCCACATCCAGTGTGTGCATTTTTCATGTGGATTTGTCTATTGGTGTTTGTTTTGTTGTGTTTTTTATGCAGATTTATCCGATGCATTTATTTTTAACTTATCTGATGTCATTTCAAGCAAAAATCTTGCAGATTTTCAGAGCAGACGCTGAAGTTATTGGGGAAAGGGGCATCTGCCTGGAAAGCAGAGAATACAAAACTTTGATAATGGACCAATTTCCCTCCCTGATTCAGTTGGAAGACTCACAGTATAACAATCTCCCGATACCCCGGCCGGGGAGAGACAGGACTTTCTGCCCAAGATACTTTACTGTCTTCATAACTTATTGACGTCTTAGCTCAGTTCCACATATAGAGAGAAGTCCCAGCACACACGATCAGGTCAGATTACTTTACTCTTCATTCAGAAAGGTTCAGTAACATTGATATAGCAGGACGATGTGTTTCGGCTACTACTTGAGTAGCTGACAAAGGCTTGAGCACGAGCCGAAACGCGTCGTCCTGCTATATCAATGTTACTGAACCATCTGAATGAAGAATAAAGTAATCTGACCTGATCCTGTGTGCCGGGATTGCTCTCTTTATGTGGAGCTCTGGTCTTGTGCCGACCCCCTGAGCACCGCTGGGTTGTGAATCATCCAAACTTTTTGTGCTATTGGCTAAGTTACAGTCCTTATCATTGGCCTTTATTTGGAAATCTCTTACCCCTCCAATACGAGAAGAGGGACTTGGATGTCCTGATATTACTGCTTCTCATAATACGGTGATCGCTGATCAGATTCGAGCTCGGTGGTTAGACAACTCGGATAAATAATGGGTAACTATAGAAAGGAGCATCACCGGCTTCCAATCCCTTTAAACCCTTCTGTAGAGGTGTCCACAATATCTCCAACTATCAAAGCCACCCTCCACCCGTCCTCCACCTCGAGCCCTCAATCTGCCACAATCACCCCAGATGTAGATCTCTCCCAGTGGGTGGCAACGTCCATAGAATCTCTCCATGAGAGGGTGTCCCTGCCCCCTCGTCAGAGCTCATGCACCAAGGGGCTTTTACAAATACTTGCGGATAAGGTATTTTTTATCACAATTTAAAGCTGCCCCATCTACTAACCCCACAAGGGAAAGGCTTACTTCCTCCACCTCACTCGGTGGACCGGCGGCTCTGAACCTCTGAAAGCAGAATGGGAGACAGAGTAACAACAATGGCAAATAGTCCTTAAAATAAGTTCTGAGGCTTTTATATACGGGTGGTACCTCAACCTTACAGGCTCTCATTAATATATCCAACAACATCTCGCAGATGCTGGAGGTGCATCTCCGAAATCGGCTCCTTACTTCATGTTTGGTGGTCCCGCTCCTCCCCCTGGGGCCCTCAGGCCATGTTAACTCTGGCATTAGAAAATCTTCTGAAGGAGGGTAAAAACATTGGGGCACATTTACTTACCCGTCCCATCGCGACCCCCGCGGTGCGTTTTCTAACGTGGATTCGGAGCTGCCGCAATTCACATAGCTCGTGTGCCCAATTTCCTGCATCCGTCGCTTTCACCGCTGAGGTCCGCCGGAGTTCACCTTCTTCTTCCCGATGCATGTGAGTGCTGATCTTGCGATCCAATTTGTTTTTTTAAATTCCACGGGTTTTCCGAATCAGTTGGGTTGTCCGACGGCGACGCCTCCCGATTTGCGCCAATGCGCCACAATCCGATCACGTGCGCCAAGAACCCGGGGCAATTCAGGGCAAAACTTAGGAGCTTCATTCAGGCTTTCAAGAAAACTTGTGGGGAAATGGTTTGATGATATGATCCCGGACTCACATTGGGGCTCGGAAACTCTCAGTATCTGTTATGAGTCTTGTTACTGGAGGTGCGGTGATACTGCCATTTCTTACCAGTAACGACTGGGTTAACCCCCAGAATTTTTGGAATGTCTCTGTATCTCCTTCCCTTCCCCCCTTTGTTGTTTCAGTTCGGTAACTTGACTTCTGACAGTTCTGTAATCCGTCACATCCAGAGCCTGAGACTGTTATATGATGTGCCGCAACCTGCACCAAGCAAGAAAGCCAATGCCGCAGGTTTATTATATCTGTGACACTGTATTCAACCCTCAGTGACCAACAATACAGGTTTGTGCCCCGTGCTGCGCGGGTCTCATGTGCAGGCCGGCCTCTGCTCTAACAGTTCGGATTGGAAAGATGGACTCACTGAGGCAAATTTACTTACCTGTCCGATTGAGTTCACCAAAAGTGCATTGTCCGTGTATAATGCGCTGTGTGGGGAGTCACTAAGATCCTGCGCCCGATATCCTGCATGTGTCACTTCCCCACTCAGGTCCCCGGAGTTCACCTTCTTCTTCCTGGTGCATGTAAGTGCATTGTCCATGTATAATGTGCTGTGCGGGGAGTCACTAAGATCCTGCACCCGATATCCTGCATGTGTCACTTCCCCGCTCAGGTCCCTGGAGTTCACCTTCTTCTTCCTGGTGCATGTAAGTGCATTGTCCGTGTATAATGCGCTGTGCGGGGAGTCACTAAGTTCTTGCGCCCGATATCCTGCATGTGTCGCTTCCCCGCTCAGGTCCCCGGAGTTCACCTTCTTCTTCCTGGTGCATGTAAGTGCATTGTCCGTGTATAATGTGCTGTGCGGGGAGTCACTAAGATCCTGCGCCCGATATCCTGCATGTGTCGCTTCCCCGCTCAGGTCCCTGGAGTTCACCTTCTTCTTCCTGGTGCATGTAAGTGCATTGTCCGTGTATAATGTGCTGTGCAGGGAGTCACTAAGATCCTGCGCCCGATATCCTGCATGTGTCGCTTCCCCGCTCAGGTCCCCGGAGTTCACCTTCTTCTTCCTGGTGTATGTAAGTGCATTGTCCGAGTATAATGCGCTGTGCGGGGAGTCACTAAGATCCTGCGCCCGATATCCTGCATGTGTCGCTTCCCCGCTCAGGTCCCTGGAGTTCACCTTCTTCTTCCTGGTGCATGTAAGTGCATGGTCCGTGTATAATGCGCTGTGCGGGGAGTCACTAAGATCGTGCGCCTGATATCCTGCATGTGTCGCTTCCCCGCTCAGGTCCCCGGAGTTCACCTTCTTCTTCCTGGTGCATGTAAGTGCATTGTCCATGTATAATGCGCTGTGCGGGGAGTCACTAAGATCCTGCACCTGATATCCTGCATGTGTCGCTTCCCCGCTCAGGTCCCTGGAGTTCACCTTCTTCTTCCTGGTGCATGTAAGTGCATTGTCCGTGTATAATGCGATGTGCGGGGAGTCACTAAGATCCTGCCCCCGATATCCTGCATGTGTCGCTTCCCCGCTCAGGTCCCCGGAGTTCACCTTCTTCTTCCTGGTGCATGTAAGTGCATTGTCCGTGTATAATGCGCTGTGCGGGGAGTCACTAAGATTGTGCACCCGATATCCTGCATGTGTCGCTTCCCCGCTCAGGTCCCCGGAGTTCACCTTCTTCTTCCTGGTGCATGTAAGTGCATTGTCCGCGTATAATGCGCTGTGCGGGGAGTCACTAAGATCGTGCACCCGATATCCTGCATGTGTCGCTTCCCCGCTCAGGTCCCCGGAGTTCACCCTCTTCTTCCTGGTGCATGTAAGTGCATTGTCCGTGTATAATGCGCTGTGTGGGGAGTCACTGAGATCCTGCCCCCGATATCCTGCATGTGTCACTTCCCGCTCAGGTCCCCGGAGTTCACCTTCTTCTTCCTGGTGCATGTAAGTGCATTGTCCGCGTATAATGCGCTGTGTGGGGAGTCACTAAGATCGTGCACCCGATATCCTGCATGTGTCTCTTCCCTGTTCAGGTCCCTGGAGTTCACCTTCTTCTTCCTGTTGCATGTAAGTGCATTGTCCGTGTATAATGCGCTGTGCAGGGAGTCCCTAAGATCCTGCACCCGATATCCTGCATGTGTCGCTTCCCCGCTCAGGTCTCCGGAGTTCACTTTCTTCTTCCTGGTGCATGTAAGTGCATTGTCCGTGTATAATGCGCTGTGCGGGGAGTCACTAAGATCCTGCGCCCGATATTCTGCATGTGTCGCTTCCCCGCTCAGGTCCCTGGAGTTCACCTTCTTCTTCCCAGTGCATGTAAGTGCATTGTCCGTGCATAATGCGCTGTGCAGGGAGTCACTAAGATCCTGCACCCGATATCCTGCATGTGTCGCTTCCCCGCTCAGGTCCCCGGAGTTCACCCTCTTCTTCCTGGTGCATGTAAGTGCATTGTCCGTGTATAATGCGCTGTGCGGGGAGTCACTAAGATCCTGCGCCCGATATCCTGCATGTGTCGCTTCCCCGCTCAGGTCCCCGGAGTTCACCTTCTTCTTCCTGGTGCATGTAAGTGCATTGTCCATGTATAATGTGCTGTGCGGGGAGTCACTAAGATCCTGCCCCCGATATCCTGCATGTGTCACTTCCCGCTCAGGTCCCCGGAGTTCACCTTCTTCTTCCTGGTGCATGTAAGTGCATTGTCCGCGTATAATGCGCTGTGTGGGGAGTCACTAAGATCGTGCACCCGATATCCTGCATGTGTCTCTTCCCCGCTCAGGTCCCTGGAGTTCACCTTCTTCTTCCTGGTGCATGTAAGTGCATTGTCTGTGTATAATGCGCTGTGCGGGGAGTCACTAAGATCCTGCGCCCGATATTCTGCATGTGTCGCTTCCCCGCTCAGGTCCCTGGAGTTCACCTTCTTCTTCCCAGTGCATGTAAGTGCATTGTCCGTGCATAATGCGCTGTGCAGGGAGTCACTAAGATCCTGCACCCGATATCCTGCATGTGTCGCTTCCCCGCTCAGGTCCCCGGAGTTCACCTTCTTCCTGGTGCATGTAAGTGCATTTTCCGTGTATAATGCGCTGTGCGGGGAGTCACTAAGATCCTGCACCCGATATCCTGCATGTGCCGCTTCCCCGCTCAGGTCCCCGGAGTTCACCTTCTTCCTGGTGCATGTAAGTGCATTGTCCGTGTATAATGCGCTGTGCGGGGAGTCACTAAGATCCTGCACCCGATATCCTGCATGTGTCGCTTCCCCGCTCAGGTCCCCGGAGTTCACCTTCTTCTTCCTGGTGCATGTAAGTGCATTGTCCATGTATAATGCGCTGTGCGGGGAGTCACTAAGATCCTGCACCCGATATCCTGCATGTGTCGCTTCCCCGCTCAGGTCCCCGGAGTTCACCTTCTTCTTCCTGGTGCATGTAAGTGCATTGTCCGTGTATAATGTGCTGTGCGGGGAGTCACTAAGATCCTGCACCCGATATCCTGCATGTGTCGCTTCCCCGCTCAGGTCCCCGGAGTTCACCTTCTTCTTCCTGGTGCATGTAAGTGCTTGATTTTGCGACACTTCGTTTTTTGAATTACACAGTTTTTCCGAATCCATCGGGTCGTCTGACGGCCATGTCTCCCAATTTCTGTTGCGTGGGAGCCAGCGCGATTGCACCAAAAATCCAATCGTCGGGAAAGTCAACAAAAGTGCGGCCGAGGAGCCCTTAGTAAATGAGCCCCAATGAGTTATTAATACCTCAGGCCTCCGCTGACTACACTCACAGGAGAGGACGGGTTCTGGCACATTACATCATTGTCAGACATGACCCTTTGTTCCCGCTCCCCGTATGAGCCGCAGTGGAGTTTTGTATATTTAGGATGGGCTCATGTGACATAGGTGACGGCTGATGTGACATTATGGAAAGTAAACTAGTCAGAAACTTCTGAGGAAACCTGTTAGTCCGGTAGAGGTGCAGCAGGAAGCAGAATGAAGCAAGAAGAAAACTTATAGAAAATAGAAGGGGCACAAAAGGATGCACACAGGATGGGGTACACTGAGATAAGGGACATATGGGGGTACACAGAATGGGGATGGTCTATGATGGGATAGACTGGAGGGGATAGTGTATGATGGGGTAGACTGGAGGGGATGGTGTATGAAGGGGTAGACTAGAGGGGATGATCTGTGATGGGATAGACTGGAGGGGATGGTCTATGAAGGGATAGACTGGAGGGGATGGTGTATGATGGGATAGACTGGAGGGGATGGTCTATGATGGGGTAGACTGTAGGGGATGCTTTATGATGGGATAGACTGGAGGGGATGGTCTATGATGGGGTAGACTGTAGGGGATACTTTATGATGGGATAGACTGGAGGGGATGGTGTATGATTGGGTAGACTGGAGGGGATGATGTATGAAGGGGTAGACTGGAGGGGATGGTCTATGAAGGGATAGACTGGAGGAGATGGAGTATGATGGGATAGACTGGAGGGGAATCTCTATGTTGGTATAGTTTGAGGGGGATGCTCTATGATTGGATAGACTGGAGGGGAATCTCTATGTTGGGATAGTTTGAGGGGGATGCTCTATGATTGGATGGACTGGAGGGGAATCTCTATGTTGGGATAGTTTGAGGGGGATGCTCTATGATTGGATAGACTGGAAGGGAATCTCTATGTTGGGATAGTTTGAGGGGGATGCTCTATGATTGGATAGACTGGAGGGGATGGTCTATGATGGGTTAGACTGGAGGGGATGGTCTATGATGGGGTAGACTGGAGGGGATGCTTTATGATGGGATAGACTGGAAGGGATGGTTTATGATGGGATAGACTGCAGGGGATGGTCTATGATGGGATAGACTGGAGGGGATGTTGTATGATGGGGTAGACTGGAGGGGATGGTTTATGACGCTATAGACTGGAGGGGATGGTCTATGATTGGATAGACTGGAGGGGATGGTCTATGATGGGGTAGACTGGAGGGGATGGTCTATGATGGGATAGACTGGAGGGGATGGTGTATGATGGGATAGACTGGAGGGGGTGCTCTATAATGGGATAGACTGGAGGGGATGGTCTATGATGGGATAGACTGGAGGGGATAGTCTATGATGGGATAGACTGGAGGGGATGGTCTATGATGGGATGGACTGGAGGGGATGGTCTATGATGGGAGAGACTGGAGGGGATGGTCTATGATGGGATAGACTGGAGGAGATGGTGTATGATGGGATAGACTGGAGTTGATGGTCTATGATGGGGGTAGACTGGAGGGGATGCTTTATGATGGGATAGACTGGAGGGGATGGAGTATGATGGGGTAGACTGGAGGGGATGATGTATGAAGGGGTAGACTGGAGGGGATTGTCTATGAAGGGATAGACTGGGGGGGGGATGGTCCATGATGGGATAGACTGGAGGGGATGGTGTATGATGTGACAGACTGGAGGAGATGGAGTATGATGGGATAGACTGGAGTGGAATCTCTATGTTGGGATATTTTGAGGGGGATGCTCTATGATTGGATAGACTGGAGGGGAATCTCTATGTTGGGATAGTTTGAGGGGGATGCTCTATGATTGGATAGACTGGAGGGGATGGTCTATGATGGGTTAGACTGGAGGGGATGGTCTATGATGGGGTAGACTGGAGGGGATGGTGTATGATGGGGTAGACTGGAGGGGATGGTGTATGACGGGATAGACTGGAGGGGATGGTTTATGATTGGATAGACTGGAAGGTATGGTCTATGATGGGGTAGACTGGAGGGGATGGTCTATGATGGGACCTGCTGTTATGGGTCACTTTAAGATGGGACCCAACACTGGTGAGTGGTAGAATCTAAATTTAGTAATCAGTAAGTTAAGTCTGTCTGCTGGGTGATAACAGTTGAATGTGGATTAGGTCACCCTTGTCTTCAACCAGTCTCCAGCAGTGATCAGTATGGAGACTCTTCTATCTCCTTGGACACATCTGCTAATGGCTTCTTCCTGAGGTTTCCCTGATGGATCTATCAGGACATTTCAGCAAACAGAAAGCCCTTGTGTAGGCTGGAGAATACCGGGACATCTCTGACACTCATCACTAGGGCCTGGAACATATGTCTTCTTCTGACTTTAGAAACTGGTTTGGGCGAGGAAATCCTCATACATGAGCCTTCTCAGAGGAGATGACTTCACTTCTATAGTAACATTCCCCACATACCTGCGCCATAATGCCTGTTCAGTAAAGCTGTGTGCAGGGAACGAGGAGATCTGAGCAGCAACGTGGCCAGGCTGGGTAACGGATCCCAATCTACCCAGGAGGGGATGGTCTATGATGAGATAGACTGGAGGGGATAGTGTATGTTGGGATAGACTGGAAGGGATGGTCTGTTATGGGATGGACTGGAGGGGATGGTCTATGATGGGATAGACTGGAGGGGATTTTCTATGATGGGATTGACTGGAGGGGATGGTCTATGATGTGATAGATTGGAGGGGATGGTGTATGTTGGGATAGACTGGAAGGGATGGTCTGTGATGCGATAGAATGGAGGGGATAGTCTATGATGGGAAAGACTGGAGGGGATGGTGTATGATGTGATAGACTGGAAGGGATGCACTATGATTGGATAGACTGGAGGGGAATCTCTATGTTGGGATAGTTTGAGGGGGATGCTCTATGATTGGAAAGACTGGAGGGGATGGTCTATGATGGGGTGGAATGGAGGGGATGGTCTATGATGGGGTAGACTGGAGGGGATGCTTTATGATGGGATAGACTGGAAGGGATGGTCTATGATGGGATAGACCGGAAGGGATCGTCTATGATGGGATAGACTGGAGGGGATGTTATATGATGGGATAGACTGGAGGGGTTGGTCTATGATGGGGTAGACTGGAGGAATGATATATGATGGGATAGACTGGAGGGGATGGTGTATGATGTGATAGACTGGAGGGGATGGTGTATGTTGGGATAAACTGGAAGGGATGGTCTGCGATGGGATAGACTGGAGGGGATGGTCTATGATGGGATAGACTGGAGGGGATTTTCTATGATGGGATAGACTGGAGGGGATGTTCTATGATGAGATAGACTGGAGGGGATGGTGTATGTTGGGATAGACTGGAAGGGATGGTGTATGATGGAATAGACTGGAGGGGATTTTCTATGATAGGATAGACTGGAGGGGATGGTCTATGATGGGATAGACTGGAGGGGATGGTCTATGATGGGGTAGACTGGAGGGGATGCTTTATGATGGGATAGACTGGAAGGGATGGTCTATGATGGGGTAGACTGGAAGGGATCGTCTATGATGGGATAGACTGGAGGGGATGCTATATGATGGGATAGACTGGAAGGGATGGTCTATGATGGGATAGACTGGAAGGGATCGTCTATGATGGGATAGACTGGAGGGGATGTTATATGATGGGGTAGACTGGAGGGGATGGTGTATGACGCTATAGACTGGAGGGGATGGTCTATGATGGGATAGACTGGAAGGGATCGTCTATGATGGGATAGACTGGAGGGGATGTTATATGATGGGGTAGACTGGAGGGGATGGTGTATGACGCTATAGACTGGAGGGGATGGTCTATGATGGGATAGGCTGTATGGGATGGTCTATGATGGGATAGACTGGAGGGGTTGGTCTATGATGGGATAGACTGGAGGGGATGATCTATGATG
This sequence comes from Engystomops pustulosus, assembly GCF_040894005.1. NCBI lineage: Eukaryota > Metazoa > Chordata > Amphibia > Anura > Leptodactylidae > Engystomops > Engystomops pustulosus. Next base: position 201,656 of record NW_027284963.1, read on the forward strand.
GGATAGACTGGACGGGATGGTCTTTGATGGGATAGACTGGACGGGATGGTCTATGATGGGATAGACTGTAGGGCAGTGGTGGCGAACCTATGGCACGCGTGCCACGGAGGGCACGCAGAGCTCTCTCCAGGGGCACGCGCACCATCTCCCCTGCCGTCTATATCTTAAATCAATGATTCTTCGGCCAGCAGGAAAAGCTGCCGATCGCTGAGCGCTCCAGTGATATCTCTCACTGTAAGCAGCTCTGTGCTCACTAGTACTGCCTTACACTCTCTTACTCCCTCTCCCTCCTCCCCTGCAGCCCGGAAACACGAGGAGAGAGACAGAACTGCAGGAGCCTACAGCAGCCTGTAAAGATAAGTGTAACAGGAGGAGGCAGGAGCTGCTCAGTGTATATGTCACAGGCAGCAGGCAGGCATATACTGCCCTTGGCCCAGATCTCTTGTCTTGTTGCTGTGCCATTCTGCCAGTGACCCTGGGGTGCACTACACTGCCCTCACTGACAGCATGGCACAGGTGCCCAGAGCTCAGGACCAAGGGAGAGCCACAGACGGCTGTCATATGGGGATATTTGATCGAAAATTCACCTGCCTGATTCCATGTAACTTTGTAATTCAGTGCACTGGATGGGGGTAGTGTTCCTCAGTGGATGGGGGTAGTGTTCCTCAGTGGATGGGGGTAGTGTTCCTCAGTGGATGGGGGTAGTGTTCCTCAGTGGATGGGGGTAGTGTTCCTCAGTGGATGGGGGTAGTGATCCTCAGTGGATGGGGGTAGTGATCCTCAGTGGATGGGGGTAGTATTCCTCACTGGATGGGGGTAGTGTTCCTCACTGGATGGGGGTAGTGTTCCTCAGTGGATGGGGGTAGTGTTCCTCAGTGGATGGGGGTAGTGTTCCTCAGTGGATGGGGGTAGTGATCCTCAGTGGATGGGGGTAGTATTCCTCACTGGATGGGGGTAGTGTTCCTCACTGGATGGGGGTAGTGTTCCTCACTGGATGGGGGTAGTGCTCCTCACTGGATGGGGGTAGTGCTCCTCACTGGATGGGGGTAGTGCTCCTCACTGGATGGGGGTAGTGCTCCTCACTGGATGGGGGTAGTGCTCCTCACTGGATGGGGGTAGTGCTCCTCACTGGATGGGGGTAGTGCTCCTCACTGGATGGGGGTAGTGTTCCTCACTGGATGGGGGTAGTGCTCCTCACTGGATGGGGGTAGTGCTCCTCACTGGATGGGGGTAGTGTTCCTCACTGGATGGGGGTAGTGATCCCTGCTGTACTTGCTCCTGCTTTGTGATATAATTGCTGGTGTTGGACTTTCTTTAGTGGTCTGTATATTATCAGTATGGTGGTATTTATCTTGTACTGGTAATGGTCATCATGTGGCAGTATTATATGTCCCTTATAGAGGGGGATTGTCTGTAATTATAGGCTCAATAGCCGGTTGGCACTCTGCAATGATAGCGTAGACTTTGGTTTGCAGTTTGGGCACTTGGTCTCTAAAAGGTTCGCCATCACTGCTGTAGGGGATGGTCTATGATGGGATAGACTGGAGGGGATGGTCTATGATGGGATAGACTGGAGGGGATGGTCTATGATGGGATAGACTGGACGGGATGGTCTATGATGGGATAGACTGGAGAGGATGGTGTATGATGGGATAGACTGGAGAAGATGGTCTATGATGGGATAGACTGGAGGGGATGGTCTATGATGGGATAGACTGGAGGGGATGGTGTATGATGGGATAGACTGGAGAAGATGGTCTATGATGGGATAGACTGGAGGGGATGGTCTATGATGGGATAGATTGGAGGGGATGATGTATGATGGGATAGACTGGAGGGGATGGTCTATGATGGGATAGACTGGAGGGGATGGTCTATGACGGGATAGATTGGAGGGGATGGTCTATGATGGGATAGACTGGAGGGGATGGTCTATGATGGGGTAGACTGGAGGGGATGGTGTATGATGGGATAGACTGGAGGGGATGGTCTATGATGGGGTAGACTGGAGGGGATGGTGTATGATGGGATAGACTGGAGAAGATGGTCTATGATGGGATAGACTGGAGGGGATGGTCTATGATGGGATAGACTGGAAGGTATGGTCTATGATGGGGTAGACTGGAGGGGATGGTCTATGATGGGACCTGCTGTGATGGGTCACTTTAAGATGGGCCCCAAGACTGGTGAGTGGTAGGATCTAAATTTAGCAATCAGTAAGCTAACTCTGTCTGGAGGGCGATAACAGCTGAATGTGGATTAGGTCACCCTTGTCTTCATCCAGTCTCCACCAGTGATCAGTATGGAGACTCTTCTATCTCCTTGGACACATCTTCTAATGGCTTCTTCCTGAGGTTTCCCTGATGGATCTACCAGGACATTTTAGCAAACAGAAAGCCCTTGTGTAGGCTGGAGAATACCGGGACATCTCTGACACTCATCACTAGGGCCTGGAGCATATGTCTACTTCTGACTTTAGAAACTGGTTTGGGCGAGGAAATCCTCATACATGAGCCTTCTCAGAGGAGATGACTTCACTTCTATAGTAACGTTCCCCACATACCTGTGACATCTGCAGCAACGTGGCCAGGCTGGGTAACGGATCCCAGTGCTAAGTTATTGGGAGTTGCAGTAACAGAGTTCAGCCACTAAGCGGGGGAAGGAGCTGTGTGATAGCATTAGAAGCTTCTAGAAACAGCTGATGGGAGGGGGGGGGGTGTCGTTCAGAGTTTCGGATTCACCAATTGGAGTAATGTTATTTCATTCACTGGTGGACTGGTAGATAAGATGACTCCTACATATAGGGAAGTGGTAGATACAACATCTTCTCCTATATATGGGGGAGCGGTGGATACGATGCATTATACACGGACAATGCACTTACATGCACCAGGAAGAAGAAGGTGAACTCCGGGGACCTGAGCGGGGAAGCGACACATGCAGGATATCGGACGCACGATCTTAGTGACTCCCCGCACAGCGCATTATACACGGACAATGCACTTACATACAACAGGAGGAAGAAGGTGAACTCCAGGGACCTGAGCGGGGAAGTGACACATGCAGGATATCGGGTGCAGGATCTTAGTGACTCTCCGCACAGCGCATTATACACGGACAATGCACTTACATGCACCAGGAAGAAGAAGGTGAACTCCAGGGACCTGAGCGGGGAAGTGACACACACAGGATATCGGGCGCAGGATCTTAGTGACTCCCCGCACAGCACATTATACACGGACAATGCACTTACATGCACCAGGAAGAAGAAGGTGAACTCCGGGGACCTGAGCGGGGAAGCGACACATGCAGGATATCGGGGCAGGATCTTAATGACTCCCTGCACAGCGCATTATACACGGACAATGCACTTACATGCACCAGGAAGAAGAAGGTGAACTCCAGGGACCTGAGCGGGGAAGCGACACATGCAGGATATCGGGCGCAGGATCTTAGTGACTCCCCGCACAGCGCATTATACACGGACAATGCACTTACAGCACCAGGAAGAAGGTGAACTCCGGGGACCTGAGCGGGGAAGCGACACATGCAGGATATCGGGTGCAGGATCTTAGTGACTCCCCGCACAGCGCATTATACACGGACAATGCACTTACATGCACCAGGAAGAAGAAGGTGAACTCCGGGGACCTGAGCGGGGAAGCCACACATGCAGGATATCGGGTGCAGGATCTTAATGACTCCCCGCACAGCACATTATACACGGACAATGCACTTACATGCACCAGGAAGAAGAAGGTGAACTCCAGGGACCTGAGCGGGGAAGTGACACATGCAGGATATCAGGCGCAGGATCTTAGTGACTCCCCGCACAGCGCATTAAACACGGACAATGCACTTACATGCACCAGGAAGAAGAAGGAGAACTCCGGGGACCTGAGCGGGGAAGCGACACATGCAGGATATTAGGCACTGGATCTTAGTGACTCCCCGCACAGCGCATTATACATTGACAATGCACTTACATGCACCAGGAAGAAGAAGGTGAACTCCAGGGACCTGAGCGGGGAAGCGACACACACAGGATATCGGGCGCAGGATCTTAGTGACTCCCCGCACAGCACATTATACACGGACAATGCACTTACATGCACCAGGAAGAAGAAGGTGAACTCCGGGGACCTGAGCGGGGAAGCGACACATGCAGGATATCGGGGCAGGATCTTAATGACTCCCTGCACAGCGGATTATACACGGACAATGCACTTACATGCACCAGGAAGAAGAAGGTGAACTCCAGGGACCTGAGCGGGGAAGCGTCACATGCAGGATATCAGGTGCAGGATCTTAGTCACTCCCCGCACAGCGCATTATACACGGACAATGCACTTACATGCACCAGGAAGAAGAAGGTGAACTCCAGGGACCTGAGCGGGGAAGTGACACACACAGGATATCGGGCGCAGGATCTTAGTGACTCCCCGCACAGCACATTATACACGGACAATGCACTTACATGCACCAGGAAGAAGAAGGTGAACTCCGGGGACCTGAGCGGGGAAGCGACACATGCAGGATATCGGGGCAGGATCTTAATGACTCCCTGCACAGCGCATTATACACGGACAATGCACTTACATGCACCAGGAAGAAGAAGGTGAACTCCAGGGACCTGAGCGGGGAAGCGACACATGCAGGATATCGGGCGCAGGATCTTAGTGACTCCCTGCACAGCGCATTATATATGGACAATGCACATACATGCACCAGGAAGAAGAAGGTGAACTCCGGGGACCTGAGCGGGGAAGCGACACATGCAGGATATCAGGTGCAGGATCTTAGTGACTCCCCCGCACAGCGCATTATACTCGGACAATGCACTTACATGCACCAGGAAGAAGAACGTGAACTCCAGGGACCTGAGCGAGGAAGTGACACATGCAGGATATCGGGCGCAGGATCTTAGTGACTCCCCGCACAGCGCATTATACACGGACAATGCACTTACATGCACCAGGAAGAAGAAGGTGAACTCCGGGGACCTGAGCGGGGAAGCAACACATGCAGGATATCGGGCGCAGGATCTTAATGACTCCCCCACAGCGCATTATACACGGACAATGCACTTACATGCACCAGGAAGAAGAAGGAGAACTCCGGGGACCTGAGCGGGGAAGCGACACATGCAGGATATTAGGCACAGGATCTTAGTGACTCCCCGCACAGCGCATTATACATTGACAATGCACTTACATGCACCAGGAAGAAGAAGGTGAACTCCAGGGACCTGTGCGGGGAAGTGACACATGCAGGATATCGGGCACAGGATCTTAGTGACTCCCCGCACAGCGCATTATACACGGACAATGCACTTACATGCACCAGGAAGAAGAAGGTGAACTCCAGGGACCTGAGCGGGGAAGCGACACATGCAGCATATCAGGTGCAGGATCTTAGTGACTCCCCGCACAGCGCATTATACACGGACAATGCACTTACATGCACCAGGAAGAAGAAGGTGAACTCCAGGGACCTGAGCGGGGAAGCGACACATGCAGGATATCGGGCGCAGGATCTTAGTGACTCCCTGCACAGCACATTATACACGGACAATGCACTTACATGCACCAGGAAGAAGAAGGTGAACTCCAGGGACCTGAGCGGGGAAGTGACACATGCAGGATATTGGACGCACGATCTTAGTGACTCCCCGCACAGCGCATTATACACGGACAATGCACTTACATGCACCAGGAAGAAGAAGGTGAACTCCAGGGACCTGAGCGGGGAAGTGACACATGCAGGATATTGGACGCACGATCTTAGTGACTCCCCGCACAGCGCATTATACACGGACAATGCACTTACATGCACCAGGAAGAAGAAGGTGAACTCCAGGGACCTGAGCGGGGAAGCGACACATGCAGGATATCGGGCGCAGGATCTTAGTGACTCCCCGCACAGCGCATTAAACACGGACAATGCACTTACATGCACCAGGAAGAAGAAGGTGAACTCCAGGGACCTGAGCGGGGAAGTCACACATGCAGGATATCGGATGCAGGATCTTAGTGACTCCCTGCACAGCGCATTATACACGGACAATGCACTTACATGCACCAGGAAGAAGAAGGTGAACTCTGGGGACCTGAGCGGGGAAGTGACACATGCAGGATATCGGGTGCAGGATCTTAGTGACTCCCCGCACAGCGCATTATACACGGACCATGCACTTACATGCACCAGGAAGAAGAAGGTGAACTCCTGGGACCTGAGCGGGGAAGCGACACATGCAGGATATCGGGTGCAGGATCTTAGTGACTCCCTGCACAGCGCATTATACACGGACAATGCACTTACATGCACCAGGAAGAAGAAGGTGAACTCTGGGGACCTGAGCGGGGAAGTGACACATGCAGGATATCGGGTGCAGGATCTTGGTGACTCCCCGCACAGCGCATTATACACGGACCATGCACTTACATGCACCAGGAAGAAGAAGGTGAACTCCTGGGACCTGAGCGGGGAAGCGACACATGCAGGATATCGGGCGCAGGATCTTAGTGACTCCCCGCACAGCGCATTATACACGGACAATGCACTTACATGCACCAGGAAGAAGAAGGTGAACTCCAGGGACATGAGCGGGGAAGTGGCACATGCAGGATATCGGGCGCAGGAACTTAGTGACTCCCTGCACAGCGCATTATACACGGACAATGCACTTACATGCACCAGGAAGAAGAAGGTGAACTCCAGGGACCTGAGCGGGGAAGTGACACATGCAGGATATCGGGTGCAGGATCTTAGCGACTCCCCGCACAGCGCATTATACACGGACAATGCACTTACATGCACCAGGAAGAAGAAGGTGAACTCCAGGGACCTGAGCGGGGAAGCGTCACATGCAGGATATCGGGTGCAGGATCTTAGTGACTCCCCGCACAGCGCATTATACACGGACAATGCACTTACATGCACCAGGAAGAAGAGGGTGAACTCCAGGGACCTGAGCGGGGAAGCGACACATGCAGGATATCGGACGCAGGATCTTAGTGACTCCCCGCACAGCGCATTATACACGGACAATGCACTTACATGCACCAGGAAGAAGAAGGTGAACTCCGGGGACTTGAGCGGGGAAGCGACACATGCAGGATATCGGGTGCAGGATCTTAGTGACTCCCCGCACAGCACATTATACACGGACAATGCACTTACATGCACCAGGAAGAAGAAGGTGAACTCCAGGGACCTGAGCGGGGAAGCGACACATGCAGGATATCGGGTGCAGGATCTTAGTGACTCCCCACACAGCACATTATACACGGACAATGCACTTACATGCACTGGGAAGAAGAAGGGGAACTCCAGGGACCTGAGCAGGGAAGTGACACATGCAGGATATCGGGCGCAGGATCTTAGTGACTACCCCCAACAGCGCATTATACACGGACAATGCACTTTCTGTGACCTCCGTTGGACAGGTTGGTAAAAATGCCTGAATGTCTCCTATACTTGGGGGATCGGCTGATACCGCGTCTTTTTTACATTGGGGCAGTGGATATGTCGTCTCCTGTACATCGGGGATTGGTGGTTTCCCGATCTCTTTCACCTGGTGGAGCAGTAGATCCGATGTCTCTCTTACAAATAAAGGAATTATTATAGTTACCATTGGATTAGTGATGACGTCTATATTAGTCATGTAATACTTTAAGATGCTAATAAATTCCTGGAAACAATTATAGGAACTCTTTGTGTCTTTCTTGTTCCTGTAATAGACTCAGGTCCACATTTATCAAATCCAGTGCAGTCTGCAGTGTCCTGTGCGGTGTGCAGGGGGCGCTAGATTCAGGATTTCTGGCGCCCGTTCTTCATGAATCTGGTGCTCCATAGCATAGGGCTGGGACACTCTTCAGTCTCTGCATGATAAATGTGTCCTACGGTCCGACTCAGCACTCGGCCCATTTCAGGGCAGAAATTTGTGTTGTGTCGGGCAAAGTGCAGCCGAGACACAAATGAGTCGTGTGTAACACATGTACAAGCAAACAGACGCATGGGGTTTAATAAATGGTGGCCTGAATGTTGTAACTGGACCGGGAGGTGGGGGGGGGGGGGGGATGTGGTACCTGATTTCCATCCTCTTGGCCCAGGAAAGTAAATGTATGGATGGGACCCAAGGCTCCTGCTACCCTCTAGGCAGGACGATGAGCTCCAGACCCTTCTGTCCATGGTAAGGGGGGGGGTAGCACTGTGGAGCATATGGTGGCCCCACCAATAGCTGTACTTGGCAGGACGATGAGCTCCAGACCCTTCTGTCCATGGTAGGGGGGGGTAGCACTGTGGAGCATATGGTGGCCCCACCAACCATGAATATAGTTGTACTTGGCAGGACGATGAGCTCCAGACCCTTCTGTCCATGGTCGGGGGGGGGGGTGTAGCACTGTGAACCATGTGGTGGCCCCACCAATAGCTGTACTTGGCAGGACGATGATCTCCAGACCCTTCTGTCCATGGTCGGGGGGGGGGGGTGTAGCACTGTGGAGCATATGGTGGCCCCACCAATAGCTGTACTTGGCAGGACGATGAGCTCCAGACCCTTCTGTCCATGGTCGGGGGGGGGGGGTGTAGCACTGTGGAGCATATGGTGGCCCCACCAATAGCTGTACTTGGCAGGACGATGATCTCCAGACCCTTCTGTCCATGGTCGGGGGGGGGGGTGTAGCACTGTGAACCATATGGTGGCCCCACCAATAGCTGTACTTGGCAGGACGATGATCTCCAGACCCTTCTGTCCATGGTCGGGGGGGGGGGGGGTGTAGCACTGTGGAGCATATGGTGGCCCCACCAATAGCTGTACTTGGCAGGACGATGAGCTCCAGACCCTTCTGTCCATGGTCGGGGGGGGGTGTAGCACTGTGGAGCATATGGTGGCCCCACCAATAGCTGTACTTGGCAGGACGATGATCTCCAGACCCTTCTGTCCATGGTCGGGGGGGGGGGGTGTAGCACTGTGGAGCATATGGTGGCCCCACCAATAACTGTACTTGGCAGGACAATGATCTCCAGACCCTTCTGTCCATGGTCGGGGGGGGGGGGTGTAGCACTGTGGAGCATATGGTGGCCCCACCAATAGCTGTACTTGGCAGGACGATGAGCTCCAGACCCTTCTGTCCATGGTCGGGGGGGGGGTGTAGCACTGTGGAGCATATGGTGGCCCCACCAATAGCTGTACTTGGCAGGACGCCTTTGGGGACACTCAAACGTTACTACTTGAGCCCATCCATTATCTCCAGCCCTGGTGTCCATCCCTTAGAGTTGTATGTAGCAGGACCTGGATCCTTACATCTTTGAGACTCTATGGGGCAGATTTACTTACCCGGTCCATTCGCGATCCAGCGGCGCGTTCTCTGCGGTGGATTCGGGTCTTCCGGCGATTCACTAAGGCAGTTCCTCCGACGTCCACCAGGTGTCGCTGCTGCGCTGAAGTCTGCCGAGGTCCTCCGGAATGCACCATCCTATACCTGGTGCAGGTAAGCGCGAGTCCCGCAACACTTTTTCTTATTTTCGTACGGCCACGCCCCCGATTTCAGCCGCGTGCATTCTGGCGCCGATGCGCCACAATCCGATCGCATGCGCCAAAAACCCGGGGCAATTCAGGGAAAATCGGTGCAAATCGGAAATATTCGGGTAACACGTCAGGAAAACGCATATTGGGCCCTTAGTAAATGACCCCCATTATGTTCTCCTGCAGAGTAAGTGAAAAAGAAAATCCACACATCACTTTTTTGTCTCGTGCCCTCTGGTTGGCCGAGGCCTCTGTAGCACCTGCTGGTTCTGTCTGATCTTGTGCTTTAGTTTTGGCTTTGTGGCCACAGGATGGAAAAATCAACAAAAACTTCCTTGGTTTGTGGCTTCAAAAATAAACCTACGCTGAGTGTTCTGTGTGATGTGATCTCCTGATAGTAGAGCTGGCTTCTGGCAGAAACACCTGAGCCCCGCCCACTTGACATCATCGTGTCACCTGCTTACCTTGGCATGCTCACCTGCCTGGCATACAAGGCGCAATTAATTAACTGCTCTTTCTTGAGAGGGCGGAGATGTCCTGGCACAAGAGCAGGAGTCATCTAGGAATGAAGATTGATGCCGTCTGATCCATAGCCCCAGATTATTCTCATTCCCGGGCAGCACTGACCACACACTGACTGCACAGTCATCAGCTGCAGGGGCTTTACAGGCAGCAGACTGACATTGTGCTCTCAGCACTGGTATCTAAATGTGTAACTGCAAAGTCACCGACATAATATATAGTGCAGCTGGTGGGAGACATACCTGCTATATGGAACATTAGATTCAGCACGTCCAGGTTCTGACATGAGCTCCGGACAGTGAAGCCATCATGTTTGTAATTGGCCGATCTGAAGCATGTGATGAGTCACATGCTTGTGACATCACTACAGGTCCTGCAGCCCTTCTCTACAGGCCTCCTGTCCTCTCTTACTGTTCTATATGGTTTCCCATGGGAACCAGAACGCATGGCAAATGGAGATTACCCTGAGGGGCAAGGTAAAACCTCTGCTAACTGCATAACACCCGCAGATACCTCATAAGTGTAAATTAGAGAATTACTTATTTTTGCTTAGTGCACAGTTAGGCAAAAGTTTTTATACTTAATAAGAATCCTTTATTTATATAGCGCACACAGATACTGCAGCGCTGCACAGAGCTGTCACATCAGTCCCTGTGCCCAATGGGGCTCACAATCTAATCACCTACCAGTATGTTTTGGAGTGTGGGAGGAAACCGGTGGAATCCTGCACATCAGATGCCCCCCTTCACATAAATGTCCTCAGCAGAACCTCTCCTGATCTCTCTTCTCCCCGCGGCTCTGTCTTCTCCTCTTCCTGCCTCATGGCGCATGCACTATGACGTCACACGGGCGTGACACCGGCTCATCATAGTGTGCGCCGGGAAGATGGGGCCGCAGGGAGAAGACGCCAATGGTGAACATAGATTTTTTTTAAAGACAGATCTTCATATAGGGTCCAGGTTTAGGGCGGGAGTGGGCGGCGCCCGTCCATACCACCAATATGAGGATCCGCCATTGATTTTTTTTTTTGACATTGATATGTTTTTCCGAATCCGATGCGACACAATCCGATCGTGTGCACCAAAAACCCGGGGCCATTCGGCGCAAACCGTTAATTTTCGGGAAACCCAACGAAAATGAGCGATTCGGGCCCTTAGTAAATGAGCCCCAATGTCTGTCATTTACATATCACAATGCAGGGTCGGACTGGGATGCCTAGGGCCCACCAGTGAAATTGATTATGGGGGCCCACCTAGTGCTACATGGAAATATTACATGTCCATTTTTAGGTCTCTGCATATGGATAAGTGGATTATAGTGCACCTTACAATCACAACTGTATTGGCCACTGCTGTATAGCAAAGTGTTAAGGGGGTTGTCCGAGGGGTTAATGACCTGTCTACTTTCTTCCAAAAACATCCTGGTATTATAAGCAAGATTCATTTATTTCTATACATCTGAACTGGACCTGTACAAACCATGGTCAGGTGTGGTGCTGTTTTTGGAAGAAGGAAGCAATGTTTCTGAAGTACCAGGCACCATTCTGTTTCATGTGGAGGGGGGAGGGGTCACCCCCTCCTCCTGTCCAGCGCATGGCGGTATAACGCAGACATAACGCCGTGTGAATGTAGCGTAAGATTACTGGCGGTACAAGTAGTTTAACAGAGATGAAATTGCCCCCGTAAATAAAGCTTTGAAGTCAAGTCAACATCTGCAAAGAGTTTGTATGTTCTCTCTGTGTTTGCGTGGGTTTCCTCCAGGTCCTCCGGTTTCCTCCCACACTCCAATAACATACTGGTAGATTGATTAGATTGTGAGCCCCATGGGGACAGGGACTCATCTAGCAAGCTACTTACAGCCCTCGCTGAATCTGTAGGTGCTATATAAAAAAAAGGGTTATTATTATTTATTATTAAATGTATCCATGGTGCTCTATTAACCTTTAAAGGGGTCGTCCACTTTCAGCAAATAAGTGCTATGGTTGTGTAAGGAAAAGTTATCCAATTTTCCAATATACTTTCTGTATCAATTCCTCGTGGTTTTCTAAATCTCTGCTTGCTGTCCTTCTATAGGAAGCTTCTAGGTTTATTTCCAGTGGATAAAAACCAGTCCCTGGCCATGTGATGGTCATACAGGTGCATGGCCAATTATTAACGGCTCATGCACCTGTGTGTCCATCACGCGACCATGGACAGATCTCTATCTTCTGGAAGTAAACAGAGAAGCTTTCATAGCAGGACAGTAAGTGGAGAGCTAGAAAATTGTGAGGAATTGATACAGAAAGTATATTGGAAAATTGTATAACTTTTCCTTACACAAACAATACCCTTTATTTACTGAGAGTGGACAACCCCTTTAAGTGGCTGTTAAATTGACAATTGCATAGAAGTCTGTTAGAATGTAAAGGCTATGGTTGGGACTAGGTAGTGACATCATAATAATAATTCCTTTATTTACATAGCACCTACAGATTATGCAGCGCTGCACAGAGCTTTCCCAAATCGGTTCCTGTCCCCAATGGGGCTCACAATCTAATCAACCTACCAGTATGTTTTGGAATGTGGGAGGAAAACGGAGTACCCGGAGGAAACCCACGTAAACACAGAGAGAACATACAAAATCTTTTCAGATGTTGACATGGATGGGACTTGAACCCAGGTCCCCAGCGCTGCAAGGCTGTAATACTAACCACTGAGCCACCGTGCCGCCCACAATCATGTAATGGCAACCTTGGTGACAACCTTACGTTTTTGGTGGCTCTGCAAAAATGGATGACACACAGATCACCCAGAGACTACATATGGCTCAGAACCTGACTACACTCCTGGGTCTATTATTCAGGCTGCGCCAGTTTTCTGTTTGCACTAGAAAGAAGATTTTGGAGCTTGTACAGGTATTTATAGTGTCTGCTCCAGTTTTGTGCCGCGGCTGCTCTGTGTTTTACACCTAACGGAGCGAGTTACTGCTTAGTCAGAGTTTAATTTATTGCTGCTACTTGACAGAATTGTGTCGCATGCCGTAAGCTAAAGGTGCACTGAAAAATGGATGGAGGACACTTCCTGAGCAGCGCAGGAGGCGTTAGATTACGGAAGACCGTGCGCCAGTATATGTCGCACATTGCCGCACTTCTGATAAATCCAGGCCATAGACGTGCAGTTAGAATAAGCGATCCTGCATTTGTGTCACTATATCCTGTTCTGTGTCATGTACTGGGAAACATTAAAAATCAGATGTAATAGAATAAAACAGTCTATTTGTCAGTGTGATCATGGAGATAAAACATGGCGATTTAAAAAAGGGTTTGTTTTTAATTTTTCTGAAAGGAAAACATTAGAAAGTTTTTATACTTGGGTGAGGTAAGAGGTCATTTATGGGGCGAGCTGATGTCTGTATTATATAATATGCATTTTGGAGAATCTTTGGAAATTCTTTGGTGGAGGGGGGGGAAACATGGGGCAACGGGGGTTAAAGTAAACCTATACAAAATTAGAGTGGGCTGAAGAACTACAACTTTCAGCAGCTCCTTCAGCTGCTGGGGGTTGTAGTTCTCAGATAGGTAGTTAGTGTAGTGCAGTGTATTGTTGTAAATACCTATTGTTCTGTGCAGGAGGCCACCATGCAGATCTGAGGAGAGGGAGCAGCTCTTCAGCACCCAGGTCCCGCCCACGCGCAGCTCAGGGTTAGGTGGGGCAGAGTGATGATGCCTCAGCTACAAGCTGCCTTCTCATTGGTGGCCCCAGGTGCCTGTCAGGAGCAGGGGTGGGCCCACTGTGCAATCTAGTGGGCCCATGTCTGCTCAGCAGCTCCAGTGCTGGCTGCTAAGTGCAGCTGGAGGTACAATTAACCCTTTCTTTGCCTGCTGACAGGAGCAAAGCCAGGAGTCTCTCATCTTCCCCCAGCACTGGGCAGTGAGGTGTAATGTGCTCAGTGACTCTCACTGCCTGAGCTTTGTGTGAAGATGAGACCCCTCTGCTGCTCCCGGAGGTATGATTCTGGCAGTCCTGGTGGGCTCACTGAATGTGTCTGCTCTCAATCATAGGAGCCAGTCCAGACCTAGTGCTGCGAGCAGACACATTCACTGACACGGATACATGGTTTCACAGATGCAGGAGGCACTGCATCTGTCTTCTGCATAGTATAATAAGGGGACGGAGCCAAGAGCTGCCGGGGCCCACCGGGGGTTTTCCCGGCTCCCCGGTGGCTCAGTCCGAGCCTGTCACAATGTCCAAGTCTTCTGTGCGTGAGGGAAATGACTTAGACTTTAGGATGAGGATATTCGGTGATTCTGCGCCATTCATAACAAATCCTTCCGGGAGTCTAAACACTTTCCTGAGGTCGTTAGATTTTTTGATCATGTTCCCCTTATGTGGTGGGGAAGATGCAAAACTATTCAATGGATACAAAGTTTAGATACCGTTCTACAATATGGGTGATACAGCCCCCGATTCTCTGACTACCTACTATAGAGAGGTCAATGCAGGGGACACATAATGGCCCCCGGAAGTGTCATATACAGATATGGGGGGATAGTAATGGACACCCCCTTCTATATGTGACCTTGAGGTGGTGAGACCCTGACTGTGACCCCTCACAGACAGCACAGACTGCGCTACTTACCTGCTCTATTCATTCCTTCTCCTTAGATTTCTTTATGGGTTTAGTCCCCCGGTGTGGAGATCCCTACGGTGATGGGGGGGCACATGGTTGGTCTGGGGGCTGATGTCCTTCTCTGAAGGCAGCTTCATTACTTTGGCTATTTGCCCATTTATTGCTGCACGTACGCAGTAACGCAGCGCGGACGCCGATAGCGAGGTGTTTATAATTATCTTCCCTAAGTGCGGGGGTTAATATTTAGACACTAATGACTTTCCGGCGACACGTGGCGTCCGATATCGCTGTAGTGAGGAGTATTTGGCTCTGCGCCCGACTGATTCACTGCCGCTTATTATACGATCCATCATGTAATCTTCTCGTTCTGATTCTGGAGATGATTAGGGAAACATTTGTACTTTGCAAAAAATCAATATAAGGTTTTTGTGTGGGAGCCGTAAGATGGCATCAAAGTAATTGCCCCATGAAAAGACTCTCCGGGGCTTCCTCTGGGTGGTGAGCCTCGGGGTGACAGATTGTTGGACCATTAATATTTCATATTGTGCCATTGAGGACTCTTCCCTGTGTTCTAGAAGCAGGTCTAAGGCAATGACCTACCAGGGGGCAGAGTTATCCACCTAGTGGTGGCCCCACAGAAGGGCCACAGAGGGTCTCAGAGGGGATGTCACCTATGGAGGTGGCAGATTTGGAGCAGACCTTTTGGCCACAGGGTTAGGATGGAGGTGACTCCTCATGATAAGTAAGTGATCCCTGGCTACACGTATCCATAGGGAAGAGCGGGGAGATCCTATAACTTCCTGCCACACACATAAACATCTTGGATTGTCTCCAGACATGGAGTTACTCATGGATGTGGCAGCGATTGACAATGTGCGGTGATGAGTTACACAGCGCGTGCCAACGCTTGGCTCCTGTGTCTCACGGTATTTACATCCATACATTATCTGCTGATATGTTCCCTGGCAGACGACCAGAGGAGGGGGCGGCACAGCGGAGGGGTCCGTCTATCACTGTATAAGAAAACACTTCTACAACTTTCTTACAGACTTTGAGCTTCATCATCTTGGAGATCTCTTTCTTTATCTCTAGAGGATGAGAAGCCGTGAAGACCTCACACTTCTCATAACTAGTAGTAAGTGATCTAGAACCGATCTAGAACATCGATCCCTCTGGGTTATTTTTATTTCTCTTATGTCCCTTGTATATTATTTTCCATCCATCTACACTGTATGTGTTTGTGTCTACAAATACCAAATGTATGGAGGTTTTTCCCGTTCCTCACGCCGCACATGCCTCATTATCAGGTTGGCTATGCCCCATTAGGACACAGAGTCCAGGCAGTAAATACTTGGTGTTATGTTCTTCTAATTGCTTTCATACATAGCTGTCAGTCTTAGTCACCACTAGATATATCAACTGGTGTATCACCCAGTGCATCCAGCATCAGTCCATCCAGGTGTCCTACACTGAAGCCTTTGAGGTGCCTGAATAAGATCTATATGTCCTAGATGGACTTCCGATTATTCTACTCATGGTTTATTGAAGGCTCTTCATCCACCAGACCAGAGAACTTCCATAAGAGGAGAGATCTTCTCTAAGGAGAAAGGACACTTGAAGTGATTGAAGCTTCTGGGAGGAAATTCTGCTTATTCCAGATAAGGACTTTACAGCTCATGGTTTATTGAAGGCTTCTCACCTAGGACTCCCATCAGACAAGTATCTTCTATAGGACGAGTGGACCTGTGGGGTGGACGAGTCAGTGAAGCCATTGAGAAGGTCCTGTAGGATCGCTCAGTTATCTTGATCACCGTCTATTCTGTGAGTATGGAGAACATTTATCAACGTGCAAATGAGAGTAAAGTAACATTTAATGTGCCTAAGGGAGAAGCATTACATGTAGTGTGGAGCTCCTTGTGGGAACAGTGCGAGGCCGCCAATGAAAAACTACAAGCTCATGGAAGGTGCTTTCCGAAGTCCAGTGCCAAAAGTTTGTCAAACATCTTGAAAATGTTGACTGTCTTTCAGAATGAGGTTAAAGGGAGAGAAGGGAGAGAAGGTGATCCAAAATCTTCAGTTCTCCTAGTCCCTGGTGATGACCGATGTGAAAAATGTGGCCTCAGTCTGTCCAAACAGAAAACCTTGGAAGACAATTACGAGAGAAGGGGCAAGATGGTTGAATACTTGTTATCAGAGTCGGGGTTACAATCAATAGAAGCTAAAGCTAAGCATCCGACTTACAAGACTTATGTCTACAATGAAGATCACGAAGAGCCTGGGAGGAGTCATGTTCCCCAATCTACAACATTCACCCAGAAGACCTACTCTCCGAAGAGGGAAATTCAAAATAGAGAAAACCCAACTAATGCTCTAGTACAACTCTTACCAAACTTCACAAAGTATGACCCCAACAAGGACCCCTTTACAAACATGTCCCTGTTTGAGGATGAATGCACCCAGCATAACATGGGTCCCCGGGAGTCCTGCTTGATGATGAAGTTGTGGTTGCCATCCCAGATGTCTGTGCGGTTGGCATCTCCTGTCTCTAGACCAGCAGGTGGACCTCAGTTTTGGTCCAGTGAGTGTAACTGGGGGGATCGGCATGATCGTCTTAAAGCCCTTGCGTTCCTGGTTACTGGGGAAGAGGATTTTGGAATTGATGTATTGGAAGATCTTAAGGTGACTCCTCAGGATGACCCATGGGAATTTTCACGTAAATTTGAGCAGGCGTATCGGTTGGTAATGGGAGTCAAGGATTCGAGTCTCCCACAGGCTATGCTGAAGGCGCTGGTAAATAAATTCACTTATCTAGATTGCGCCACAAGGTTAGCGGCCTCTAAGGAGAGAACTGTGGAGGGCGTTGTGAAGATAGTGGACAAATACAGGAGGAATCCTGGGGGGTTGATGATGGATCACCTCTGTCCACGTCCATATCAAGGGCTGATGACAGAACCTGAGAAACCTTTAAGACCATGGGGACGACCCCCTCAAGACAACTGGGAGGAGGCTCGTGTTCAGACAAGGCAACCTCAATATATTAGTGAGGAGTCCAATGAACCATCAGATGGAGGCCAACAGCTGTACAACCCCCAGGAAGAGGCATCTGTGCGACAGCTTCTCAACAGTGACCCGAAATATCAAGTATTCCAGAGAAGTTTTCTAACTAAACCAGAAGGTATGAGCTGCAAGTAAGAAGAGTAACTGCTGCATCAAGTCATAGATCCGGAGGAGATCAGATGATTTATGTAAATTCTTATTTATTTATTTATATAATGGGCGTAGGAGTCCAGTGGGAGGTCCTGTCAGTGATTGATGGCTTATAAATATACCAATAGAGCTGTATATGGATAAGGATGTAATGTAATGGGCCTGGGTTCAATATGGAGCCTGAGACATTGATGTGCATAGAGTCCTAGCCATGGAGTCTGGAGGAGGACAGAGGAGTCTGGAGGAGGGGGAGGACAGAGGAGTCTGGAAGAGGAGGAGGACAGCAGAGTCTGGAGGGGGAGGAGGACAGAGGGGTCTGGAGGAGGAGGACAGAGGAGTCTGGAGGAGGAGGAGGACAGATGAGTCTGGAGGAGGAGGAGGACAGAGGAGTCTGGAGGAGGAGGAGGACAGAGGGGTCTGGAGGAGGACAGAGGGGTCTGGAGGAGGACAGAGGGGTCTGGAGGAGGAGGAGGACAGCAGAGTCTGGAGGAGGAGGAGGAGGACAGAGGAGTCTGGAGGAGGAGAACAGAGAAGTCTGGAGGAGGAGGACAGAGGGGTCTGGAGGAGGACAGAGGAGTCTGAAGGAGGAGGAGGACAGAGGAGTCTGGAGGAGGAGGAGGACAAAGGGGTCTGGAGGAGGAGGACAGAGGAGTCTGGAGAAGGAGGAGGAGGACAGAGGGGTCTGAAGGAGGAGGAGGACAGAGGAGTCTGGAGGAGGAGGACAGAGGAGTCTGGAGGAGGAGGAGGACAGAGGAGTCTGAAGGAGGAGGAGGACAGAGGAGTCTGAAGGAGGAGGAGGACAGAGGAGTCTGGAGGAGGGGGAGGAGGACAGAGGAGTCTGGAGGAGGGGGGGGAGGACAGAGGACAGAGAAGTCTAGAGGAGGAGGACAGAGGAGCCTGGAGGAGGAGGACAGAGGAGGAGGAGGAGGACAGAGGAGTCTGGAGGAGGAGGAGGACAGAGGGGTCTGGAGGAGGACAGAGGAGTCTGGAGGAGGACAGAGGAGTCTGGAGGAGGAGGAGGACAGAGGGGTCTGGAGGAGGGGGAGGAGGACAGAGGAGTCTGGAGTAGGAGGACAGAGGAGTCTGGAGTAGGAGGAGGACAGAGGAGTCTGGAGGAGGAGGAGGACAGAGGAGTCTGGAAGAGGAGGAGGACAGAGGAGTGTGGAGGAGGGGGAGGACAGAGGAGTCTGGAGGAGGAGGACAGAGGAGTCTGGAAGAGGAGGACAGAGGAGTCTGGAGGAGGAGGAGGACAGAGGAGTCTGGAGGAGGAGGAGGAGGACAGAGGAGTGTGGAGGAGGGGGAGGACAGAGGAGTCTGGAGGAGGAGGACAGAGGAGTCTGGAAGAGGAGGACAGAGAAGTCTGGAGGAGGAGGAGGACAGAGGAGTCTGGAGGAGGAGGAGGAGGAGGACAGAGGAGTCTGGAGGAGGAGGAGGACAGAGGAGTCTTGAGCAGGAGGCAGAGGACAGAGGAGTCTGGAGGAGGAGGCAGAGGACAGAGGAGTCTGGGGAGGGGGACAGAGGAGTCTGGAGGAGGAGGAGGACAGAGGAGTCTGGAGGAGGAGGAGGACAGAGGGGTCTGGAGGAGGAGGAGGACAGAGGGGTCTGGAGGAGGAGGAGGACAGAGGAGTCTTGAGCAGGAGGCAGAGGACAGAGGGGTTTTCCGCTGTACAGAAGGATGAATCGGGTCGGATGTCTTGGTAGGAGTCGCTGTCTTCCTGTATATGAGGGTTTCAGACTTTTACTGTAAATAATGAGGTTTATAAAACAAAAATCTTTATCTCAAATAACAATTGTGACATCATTATATCATTATAAGGTTTAGTTGTTGGATCATTTTCTTGTATTTATACAATTTGCAAGTTTTCAATAAATTTTTTAGCCATTTTGGAGTCATACATTTTCTTACTGTAGTAAATTGTCTCTTTGCACTGAACAGTTGCACTTCCCCTCGCTGTGCTCTGAGTCACTGCTGATCACTCGCACTCGGAGAAGCTACAATCCTGGAATATAAATCTAAATTTCTCTGTCCTGCTTTACAAGGTCGCTCCTCAGCCGCTCCCCCATCACGTCTCTGTGTGCTCATCATTACTGGGGTCTCACATACTGGAAGGGTCAAGAGGGGATTTCCCTAAACTTCTCTCCATGAAAGATGTGAGTGCGCTGAGTGCGGTCAGGATGTCGTGTGACACCAGACATCTGGGAGCGGTATATATAGTATATGTTTACCATACCCCCACACATGGCGTGTAATGTGTAAACAGGAACATGTGACGTGTGTAGCGTGACGAGGGGCTCGGCGGGATGGGACCTTCCTGTACAGTAGAGACTTTTCATTATTATTGAGAGTGCAGCAGAAAGGAGGAGAGAGCGAGACCTCCAGCACCCGCCTCACAGGGAAGATGAGACAACTAAGCGAAACATCTTTTACGAATGTTGCCATGGCTACAGACTACAATGAGACCGCACATGTAGTCAGGGCCAGTAGCCCTTACAATGGTCATGTGATAGGAGGAGTTACTGAGGGTAATTGTGCTGTCGGACTCCAGAGCAGGTTCATCATTTGCGCTGTCACATAACCACCGTCCAGAGGGGGGAAGTTCATTGGTAAAACCTTCCGGTCACGGGTGCCCCTGTAATCCATGTCTCGAATCGCGGGCAGACCCGTGCCCCTCTCTACTCCCAATCCGGCCCAATCTTACCTCTCCGCGATCCTGCTCGGCTGCTGGCTAGGCTGAGTGCGCGTCCCCGCTCTCTAGGGCGCACTAAAAGGGCCAGCGCATCACTGATTGGCGCTGGTACCCCCGGGGCTTCCCATGATTCCCTGCCAGATCTTTGAGCTCGTTGCCTTAGAGAAAGCTCCCTTGTGTTGTTCCCTGCGTTCCTGTACCTGATCTCCCGTTGCCGTTTCTGGACCTGACCTCTGACCTCTGCATCTCTGCCGCCTGCCCTGACTTTGTGCCCGTTCTTGTCCTTGAGCTTAGACTCCGTTTCTGCACCACGACCTTGGCTGCCACCGCGGGCTGTTCACACCTGTGGAACGACCTGGTGGCACCCTGCCGCAGCAAGACCATCGATGGCTCTGGTGAAGACCTGGTGCCACTTAGACTCTGGTCCTAGGTGTCGGCTATTACCATCTCCTGCGGGTCCACCCCGAACCTGGACACTTCCTACTTCTCTAAGCCCATTGATGTGCCCCTTCCTTTCCTTGTGGTTCATAGAGGCATTTCTAGAGGTCAGCGATCTCTCACCGAGATGTCCACCCCCAGTAGATCCCTCCCATGGGGCTCGGATACTCCTGTGGAGAGACCATGTTGTGTCATCCCTTACATATCAGCCTGAGACATAACTGCTTCACATGTAATGTCTTGCTCCTTCCCAGTTCCCGCAGGATGATGCATCACAGGTCACAGGTCACAGGTCACATTACATGTTACGACAAAACTACTCTGTAATATGTGATGAGTGATTCACGTGAAAATAGGATGCGGAAACTTCGGAAAGGAATTCCCATTGTTTAGTAAATCTGTGACGGCGAGTAATTTAGTGTGAATGATAAGTTGCTCTGTCACATCAACCGAAATCCTTTTGTCTCCAGGAATCTTTGCACCTCCTTCCCGCCCATCGCTGGTATTTAGAGCTCTAAACCCTGACGCCTGCTGCAAGACCATAGCTCTCACTATGTGATGTGATCGTAGATTATCACCTGCGTCTCTTCTGCTTTGCAGCAGCTGCCTGACACTTGGTACTATTGTGTATTTTACTGTGTTCACCATTATCTTTCTTCATCCAGTACAACCAGTGTTTACCAGTATAAAGCATCTGGAGAGTTACAACTAAAGGGCAGAGGAGTCTGGAGGAGGAGGAGGAGGACAGAGGAGTCTGGAGGAGGAGGACAGAGGAGTCTGGAAGAGGAGGACAGAGGAGTCTGGAGGAGGAGGACAGAGGAGTCTGGGGGAGGACAGTGGAGTCTGGAGGAGGAGGAGGAGTCTGGAGGAGGAGGACAGAGGAGTCTGGAGGAGGAGGAGGAGGACAGAGGAGTCTGGAGGAGGAGAACAAAGGGGTCTGGAGGAGGAGGAGGACAGAGGAGTCTTTAGGAGGAGGAGGACAGAGGAGTCTGGAGGAGAAGGACAGAGGAGTCTGGAGAAGGAGGACAGAGGAGTCTGGAGGAGGAGGACAGAGGAGTCTGGAGCAGGAGGACAGGAGTCTGGAGGAGGACAGAGCAGTCTGAAGGAGGAGGACAGAGGAGTCTGGAGGATGAGGACAGAGGAGTCTGGAGGATGAGGACAGAGGAGTCTGGAGGAGGAAAAGGACAGAGGAGTCTGGAAGAGGAGGAGGGTGGAGGAGGAGGACAGAAGAGTCTGGAGGAGGAGGACAGGGGATTCTAGAGGAGGAGGACAGAGGAGTCTGGAGAAGGAGGATAGAGGAGTCTGGAGGAGGAGGACAGAGGAGTCTGGATGAGGAGGACAGTTGGATCTGGAGCAGGAGGACAGAGGATTCTGGAGGAGGACAGAGGAGTCTCGAGGAGGAGGACAGCGGAGTCTGGAGCAGGAGGACAAAGGAGTCTGGGGGAGGAGGACAGAGCATTCTGAAGGAGGAGGAGGACAGAGGAGTCTGGAGGAGGACAGAGGGGTCTGGAGGAGGAGGACAGAGGAGTCTGGAGCGGGAGGACAGAGGAGTCTGGGGGAGGAGGACAGAGCAGTCTGGGGGAGGAGGAGGACAGAGGGATCTGGAGCAGGAGGACAGAGGAGTCTGGAGGAGGACAGAGCAGTCTGAAGGAGGAGGACAGAGGAGTCTGGAGGATGAGGAAAGAGGAGTCTGGAGGATGAGGAAAGAGGAGTCTGGAGGATGAGGACAGAGGAGTCTGGAGGAGGAGGACAGAGGAGTCTGGAAGAGGAGGACAGAGGAGTCTGGAGGAGGAGGACAGAGGAGTCTGGGGGAGGACAGTGGAGTCTGGAGGAGGAGGAGGAGTCTGGAGGAGGAGGACAGAGGAGTCTGGAGGAGGAGGAGGAGGACAGAGGAGTCTGGAGGAGGAGAACAAAGGGGTCTGGAGGAGGAGGAGGACAGAGGAGTCTTTAGGAGGAGGAGGACAGAGGAGTCTGGAGGAGAAGGACAGAGGAGTCTGGAGAAGGAGGACAGAGGAGTCTGGAGGAGGAGGACAGAGGAGTCTGGAGCAGGAGGACAGGAGTCTGGAGGAGGACAGAGCAGTCTGAAGGAGGAGGACAGAGGAGTCTGGAGGATGAGGACAGAGGAGTCTGGAGGATGAGGACAGAGGAGTCTGGAGGAGGAAAAGGACAGAGGAGTCTGGAAGAGGAGGAGGGTGGAGGAGGAGGACAGAAGAGTCTGGAGGAGGAGGACAGGGGATTCTAGAGGAGGAGGACAGAGGAGTCTGGAGAAGGAGGATAGAGGAGTCTGGAGGAGGAGGACAGAGGAGTCTGGATGAGGAGGACAGTTGGATCTGGAGCAGGAGGACAGAGGATTCTGGAGGAGGACAGAGGAGTCTCGAGGAGGAGGACAGCGGAGTCTGGAGCAGGAGGACAAAGGAGTCTGGGGGAGGAGGACAGAGCATTCTGAAGGAGGAGGAGGACAGAGGAGTCTGGAGGAGGACAGAGGGGTCTGGAGGAGGAGGACAGAGGAGTCTGGAGCGGGAGGACAGAGGAGTCTGGGGGAGGAGGACAGAGCAGTCTGGGGGAGGAGGAGGACAGAGGGATCTGGAGCAGGAGGACAGAGGAGTCTGGAGGAGGACAGAGCAGTCTGAAGGAGGAGGACAGAGGAGTCTGGAGGATGAGGAAAGAGGAGTCTGGAGGATGAGGAAAGAGGAGTCTGGAGGATGAGGACAGAGGAGTCTGGAGGAGGAAATGGACAGAGGAGTCTGGAAGAGGAGGAGGGTGGAGGAGGAGGACAGAAGAGTCTGGAGGAGGAGGACAGGGGATTCTAGAGGAGGAGGACAGAGGAGTCTGGAGAAGGAGGATAGAGGAGTCTGGAGGAGGAGGACAGAGG
This sequence comes from Engystomops pustulosus, assembly GCF_040894005.1. Lineage (NCBI taxonomy): Eukaryota > Metazoa > Chordata > Amphibia > Anura > Leptodactylidae > Engystomops > Engystomops pustulosus. The sequence continues at coordinate 225,519 of NW_027284963.1, forward strand.
AGTCTGGATGAGGAGGACAGTTGGATCTGGAGCAGGAGGACAGAGGATTCTGGAGGAGGACAGAGGAGTCTCGAGGAGGAGGACAGCGGAGTCTGGAGCAGGAGGACAAAGGAGTCTGGGGGAGGAGGACAGAGCATTCTGAAGGAGGAGGAGGACAGAGGAGTCTGGAGGAGGACAGAGGGGTCTGGAGGAGGAGGACAGAGGAGTCTGGAGCGGGAGGACAGAGGAGTCTGGGGGAGGAGGACAGAGCAGTCTGGGGGAGGAGGAGGACAGAGGAGTCTGGAGGAGGAGGAGGACAGAGGAGTCTGGAGGAGGACAGAGGGGTCTGGAGGAGGAGGAGGACAGAAGAGTCTGGAGGAGGAGGAGGACAGAGGGGTCTGGAGGAAGAGGAGGACAGAGGAGTCTGGAGGAGGAGGACAGAGGGATCTGGAGCAGGAGGACAGAGGAGTCTGGAGGAGGAGGACAGAGGATGTAACCAGAAGAATGAAGATTAAACCAGGAGGACTAACCTGTAAGCAGGAGGATAAATTTAAAAATTGGAGGACTACGACCCATGTTGCAGGCCTCGGGCTCACCTAGAGCTCTCACCAGTTCCTGAAGATTTAAAGGGCCAGCGCACCGTTGATTGGTGCTGCCCATTCCCAGAATCCCATATAGCCCAGCCTCTCCCTGCACATCTGGGGGGCAACTGACCGGTTTTCCATAATGTCCCATTTTGTTCCTCTGTCAGGTCTGCCATCTGCTCCACACCTTACCAGTCTGTTCTTCCTTCACATATTCCGGTTCCATGGACTTCCCCAGCACATAGATTCTGACCAGGGGGGTTTAGTTTGTTTCTTAATTCTGGCAATCTCTATGCAACCAGCTTCAAGTGAAATTTGACTTTTCTTCTGCCTATCACCCGCAGTCTAATTGAGAAGTGGAAAGAGTTAACCAGACTCTGGGCTGCTATCTCCACCATTTTGTTTCTGCCGGTCAGGACAACTGGTCTACTCTGTTTCCATGGGTGGAATTTTCTTATAACTCCCTGGACTCAGCATCTGCCGGCTCTTCTCCATTTTTCATAATTTATGGACTTTCCTTGCTACAGGCTTCTCCCCGAACCAAGATCCAGGTCGACAAGAAATACCGGCCTCCTCCCATCTTCTCTCCAGATGTCAAAGTCTGGTTATCCTCCAAGTCTGGCTGAAGATCCCTGGCTACAAACTTGGTCAACGCTTCTGGGTCCTTTGGAGGTGCTGAGGTGCATCAATCCTGTGGATATAAACTGCGCCTTCCTCCCACCATGCGCATCCAGAACTCCTTTCATATATACTCAAGCCAGTCATCCTGAACCGCTTCTCCACACAAGTTCCTCCTCCTGCTCCTGAGGCTGACTGCACCGACATCTTTGAGGTAAAAGAGGTCCTGGACATGAAGATGGTGAGAGGTAAACGCTTCTTCTTGGTTGACTGGAAGGGGTTGACTGAAGAGAGATCTTGGGAGCCCGGGGACAATATCTTGGACCGTGGGCTCCTGCAGAGATTCCTCCAGACCAAGAAGAGGGGGAGACCAAAGTGGGGGGGTACTGTCATGGGTGAGCCCGTGACCCATGTTGCGGTCCGTGGGCTCACCCGTGCTCCTCTCCGCATTCCAGCGCAGCCACAGCGTCCCTTACCTGTCACGTTCTGGCTCCGGCGGTCCTGCGCGCTCGTCCCAGTGTCATGATATTTCTCGGTGCTCCCCAATTACATCATCAGCATGCGCCGCATTCTTTTAAATGCCACCGGTGGTTATCAATAGCAGATGGTAATGGACCAGATCCCCCTGAAGCAGTGCAGGACATTAGTGTCACCATACGGGGGGCGTCTTGTGTCCATTCTCATTATTACCAGTCATTTATGGACATCTACAGTGATGTCTCCAGTGTGGACTGGATGGATGTTACCAACATCTGGCGAAAATTTCATCTTCACATTCTCCACAGCAGCATCACACATGGATTAATCACCCAAGGTCTAAGGTCTGCGGCCACGGTGCACTCTCCGGAAGTTCCTTCCCAGGTCGGATTGGGAAAGCTTACATAAGCCTGGAGCTGCAGTAACCCTTTATAAGGCATCAGTGTGGATAATCACTTCACCCCAATATTCTCTGATGTTGTGACACACAAGACCTATCAGGGCGGTGGGGCATTTGGGGCCGGGACTTCTAGGGTGTGGGGCCTATATTACTTTTTTAACGATGGTCTTTCACACAACAGCTGGTTAATAATTATCGAGGCTTAGCCTTAGGCTATCTGCTCTATAGTGATGACCTGGTGACCTACTGTACAATCTGTGAGTGATAAGTAGCATTTATCGTATCCCAGAGGACTGGAATGTCAACACGGCTCAACATGGGACCTACCTTTATGCTATGCTCACCTGTGGAGACATGTTGTATCTATGTATTCTTAGGTATAACCCCTTTTGCAATAGGTTTTGTGAAACCTTTTGCTTCAGTTTCCGCAGCCGCTATGTGTTAGAGAATCCGAATCTGCTGCAGAACTGAATGCAGAAGTAATGACCACCACCAGCTCCATCATCTCATTGTTTGTTCACCACTGAATCCAGCGCTTGTCTGATCGCCCATGCCAACTTGTCTATAATGACACCTTCTCCAGCTCTTCTTTGCCAATACATTCCCCGGATCCTCTCTACAGGCCAATTATCTGATGGCTGAGTCTCTCCTCGGCCTCTGATGGCTGGGTCTCTCCTCGGCCTCTGATGGCTGGGTCTCTCCTCGGCCTCTGATGGCTGAGTCTCTCCTCGGCCCCTGATGGCTGAGTCTCTCCTCGGCCTCTGATGGCTGAGTCTCTCCTCGGCCTCTGATGGCTGAGTCTCTCCTCGGCCTCTGATGGCTGGGTCTCTCCTCGGCCTCTGATGGCTGGGTCTCTCCTCGGCCTCTGATGGCTGGGTCTCTCCTCGGCCTCTGATGGCTGGGTCTCTCCTCGGCCTCTGATGGCTGAGTCTCTCCTCGGCCTCTGATGGCTGAGTCTCTCCTCGGCCTCTGATGGCTGGGTCTCTCCTCGGCCTCTGATGGCTGAGTCTCTCCTCGGCCTCTGATGGCTGGGTCTCTCCTCGGCCTCTGATGGCTGAGTCTCTCCTCGGCCCCTGGTGGCTGAGTCTCTCCTCGGCCTCTAATGGCTGAGTCTCTCCTCGGCCTCTGATCGCTGAGTCTCTCCTTGGGCTTCAGCCCATTCACCTGCTCCTTACTGATGACCTTTACTTGAGAGCCTTTTTGATGGTCCACTTTTCAAATCCTCTGTGATGGCCCAATCTACAGAACTTTGTACTTTCTCCAGCCTCTTTGTAATTTCTTGTTCTTGGTCTCTGCCAGCTCGTTCTCTAGTCCCTTTCTCGGATGACCAATTCTCCAGCCCTCTTTTTAATGGCATAATCTCCATTCTGACAGGTCCTTCTTAAGTTCTTCTTCACCAGTTCACTTTACAAACCCAACTTATTCTCTAGGTTGCACTCCTGTCCCTCTCTCTGATGGCTGATTCTCCTGCCCCTCTCTCTGATGGCCAATTCACCTGCCCCTCTCCGTGATGGCCGATTCTCCTGCCCCTCTCCGTGATGGCCGATTTTCCTGCCCCTCTCCGTGATGGCCGATTCTCCTGCCCCTCTCCGTGATGGCCGATTTTCCTGCCCCTCTCTGTGATGGCCGATTCTCCTGCCCCTCTCCGTGATGACCGATTCTCCTGCCCCTCTCTCTGATGGCCGATTCTCCTGCCCCTCTCTCTGATGGCTGATTCTCCTGCCCCTCTCTGTGATGGCCGATTCTCCTGCCCCTCTCTCTGATGGCCGATTCTCCTGCCCCTCTCTCTGATGGCCGATTCTCCTGCCCCTCTCCATGATGGCCGATTCTCCTGCCCCTCTCTCTGATGGCCGATTCTCCTGCCCCTCTCCGTGATGGCCGATTCTCTGGTCTCTTGTTTGCCAGTATCTCTCTTTGATGGTTATTCTCTAGCTCTTCCCTGATGGTCCATTCTCCAACCTCTCTCTCTGGTGTTTGTCATGGAACTTTTATGGTCACCAATGGTCATTAATTTACTACCTTATCTTTCATGACAATCTTTGGGACAATCATTTTATGACCAGTCACTCTCTTTTCCTGGTATAGCCTGTTTTTCTCCCCATGGGTGGTATAATTCGGACTATTGCCTCCTGAGGTGTAACATGAGACCATCTTTAACTTTTCTTATTCAATGATTTATTTTTGTGCAGTGACTCACATTTGACTTTCTAACTACATAAACCTGGAATGACACAAACCAAATACTGAGCTTTGTGTCCTACTAAGGTGCGGCTGCAGGAGGTTTTTTTTGTTCAGATTTCAGGTTGTATTACTATGAACGAGCAGAAACTTGCCCGCCCAATCTACGAAAACCACAGTTTATTGTTGCTTGTTGTACGTGTAACACTCACAGTCACGTAGTTAGATGGTTCTTCAGGCTGCAGCGACACCTTCCCTTCCATCTAGTGGAAACCCATCCTGGAATCTTAGTGGTCTCCATGGCCAACACCAAATCTTGGGAAATATTCGCATCATGGACACTAATTGCAAACTTAAACCCAACTTATGCTAATTATTGACCAATGAGAAAGTAATGGCTTCTTGATACTGGAGGGTTGTTCCGGTTTGATCTTAGAAACTGGTGCAGGAGGAGAAGGCTACAAAGATGAAGCTTATTATTTGATGCTAATGTTTTAACCGCTGCTGGAGGAGCAGTGCAGGACCATGGATGGAGGAGATGTGTGCTGTATCTCAGGACAATGTGGACCCCATGTCTGTATCATGAAATGATATCATATACCAAGCAGTGTCCTCTATGAGCACCGCCATATCTATGGACAGGTTCTTGAGACCAGCCCAGTGTTATGGACTACTCCATGTTGATGATGGGTGGTGTCTTGTTGGTTCTACCACTGGACTGCATTAGTAATTATGGTTGTCTTGTCCATAGATCAGGACTTGTAGCACAGTTTTGCACGCTGACACTTAGATGATTTTGGGTATGTGATGCCTGGGACCCCAATACATTGCCAGAAAAGTGTACAGAAACTAGGGACCTCTTGTGTGGACAGATGTGGATTGTGTTTGGCAGCAGGATGATCATTCTACCCAGAACATGTCCATAAAGTCCAGTTGTGGGGCCCAGACATAGTCGGACAGGTGGGGGATGAGTTCTCCCTAAAGTTGAAGACACCTGAGACTTCTGACTTCAGCACAACAATGAAGATTTGCTGAGACTTGGCAGATTCCCATTGTTATTAGAAATCTAAAACCGCTGGCAGTGTAATATAATCCATCAGAATGACAGATCTGGATTATACGGGCTGCTGGCCAGGACCCGCACCTTCTGATGTGGCCTCAAAACCGCTACTATGGCTACGAGCGGATGTCAGGTTCCTGCTCTTGACTGTGACATTACAATAAAAGGTCCAGACCTGAAGATGTCAGGGGTTCTCAGGGTTAGAGTTCAATGACCTGCCCATGCAGCCCATGTTTGACCTTTTTGACCTATTATTTAGGGAAGGGACAAAAGAGTAGGCAGATATATCCTTAATATGAACCTCTGCCTAACTAGTCTCCTGACTAATGTGGTGCACTCCCTAATGTCATCTGTGGTCACCCATGGCCATACAGAAAGATACTTTTGCAGCTTTGCAGCAGCCACCTTCTTTCTGACACCAATAAGTGCAAAATGTGAAATCCATGACTGAGCAGCCTCATTGGAGCTCCATAGGGGGCGCTGCTGGGGGCATTGTGGTTGGCACTTGTAGTAAGTGAATGGGGGCATTGTGGTTCGTATCTGTTGGGGGTTATTCTGGCTGGTGTCACTAATGAGGACATAAGGACATCAGATGTTCAGAGGTGTCCTGATAACCTATCCACACTGTTGGTGGAGGCAATGGCTTCTTTGAGATCCACACAGATGCCTCTTCTCTTGACTTTGCAGTCACCTGATGCTCCAGACCAGCAATGGCCACAACTTCTGCTGTTATAGAGGTGGACACATTGGCTGATGATCAGGTAATGGTAATTGCTTCTTATCTGGCTTACGGATGGAATATGATGGCACTAGATGGTTGTCTAATGTTTATGGTAAGTCTTACTCTCCTCTTCCGAGCTATACAGTATATATGTGCAGGTGTGGTGCCTGGGTCTGTATATAAGGTGTAGGACAGAGTTGTAGAGCTTGGTTTAGGCGTTGAGATGCTGAAGGTTCCTTTGACATGCGGTGAGGGACCTGCTATGTTAGACATCTCTGGTATTCGGTGGCTTCTCCCATCCTGTGACATTCTCTCACGTGGCCCATTCTTAGATCTTATGCTTTGCCTGCAGCAATTTACTTGATTCTGAGTATTCGGCCAGGAAATGGTCTTCTTACTGGTTGGGATTCCCGCAGGTGGCCACTCCTACATGTATGATATGTAAAATGAGGTCAATCATTCCCTGCAGCAGACACAGGACAGATGGGTCCAACCCTCCGCAGTAGAGCAAGAAAATGGGAAATAACCCTCTAGATCAGTGCTTCTCGGACCATGGGGGTTCGTTGGGTCGGTCTCAGGGCTTCGGCGGAGCCTCCGTCATGGAGGTCAAGTCTCACACATTAGATTTATCACTGAAGAAGGGTTCGGTGAATGTGCATATGAAACTGCTCTAGATGCTGCGGTCATTGCTCGTCATGGCATCTAAGTGGTTAGAAGGACAGCTCAGAGTCTCACCCTCTCTGCTGAGTCCCTACATCCGGTTAGTTTGGTACAACCTCCCTGACACTTTCCACCACTGAGAAGAACTAATGAAGTCAAATGATGACCACCCCGGGGGGCGTGGCCTGACGCGCGATGTGAGCAGCCGCATGTACGAGCGCTCCCGACTCACCATCCTGACGTTATCCTGCCCGGGTGATCTACTGCAGCCCCGAAAGTACCGGAGAGTCGGAGGAACATCCTAGGACCGGCAGGCGGGCGTACACTATCATGCCGAGCCGGCAGAAGAATAAGGGAGGTGAGGAGCGGGAGAGCGCGCCGGCCACACCAGCTAAAAAACATGGCGCCGCCGCCGCGGATCAGCTACACGCGGTGGCAGCGCGCCTTGAGAAATATGCCAGGACCTAGCACGTCCTCGGACCCCCCAGCTGGAGCTCAGCCGAAGATGACCACCGGAGCGGCAGGAGTAGGAACATCCTCTACAATCAGCACTGCAGGAGCAGGTATGAAGGGGAGATAAGCTGCAGCAGCCGCCATCTTGCCTGAGGGTCCCTCATTGCAGGACATATTTGAGGTAGTCACACAGAGTGGGGCTGCTATAAGTGCCTTGGTCACCCAGATTGGTGGACTATCTGAAGATGTGGGCCATATTAGGCATGATTTACGGAAAGTTAATGAAAGAGTGCGGGAGGTGGAGGACCGAGTAGGAGTCCTGGAGGATAAGATACCGCCAATGCATCGTGATATGAGCAGAGTGGTGAATAAGCTTGCTAATTTACAGTCCAAAGCAGATGATTTGGAAAATCGTTTACGGAGGAATAATCTGCGTCTGATTGGAATACCTGAAAAAGCGGAGGGGCAGCGGCCGGCTGAGTTCTTGGAGGAGTGGTTTACTACCCAGTTTGGCAAAGATACCTTGACCCCTCTATTCGCCATTGAAAGTGCTCATAGGGTTCCGGCCCGTGCACCCCCTGCTGGCGCCACGGCCGCTTCTTTTACGGCTCCTCCATTATCGGGATAGAGATATAATTTTGCAGGCAGCTAGAGATAATCCTGATCTAAAAATTGATGGGCGTCGTGTGTCAATATTTCCGGATTTCTCAGCGGAGGTCCAGAAGAAGAGGGCACAGTATTTGGATATCAAGAAGCGGATGAGAGGGCTACAACTACCCTATGCTATGTTGTATCCGGCACGTCTGAGAGTTGTGGCTTTGGGAGAAACGCACGTGTTTAATACATCAGAGGATGCGCTGAATTGGCTGGATAATAATGAGAACAGATTGAGACATAGAGATCCTGAGTAAGGACTTTGGTGACCCCTGCTGGACAATACGGATATAACACTCCTTCTATCTTGTTGCTATAGAAAATAAAGGAAAGGATCAAGAGGATGTTGGAACAAGTTGACTCACAGGGGGTCATTTATTAAGGGCCCGATTCGCGTTTTCCCGACGTGTTACCCGAATATTTCCGTTTTGCGCCGCTTGTACTTAAATTGCCCCGGGATTTTGGCGCACGCGATCGGATTGTGGCGCATCGGCGCTGACATGCGCGCGACGGAAATCGGGGGGCGTGGCCGAACGAAAACCCGACGTATTCGGAAAAACCGCCGCATTTAAAACCCGAAAATGTGTCGCATAAGGACCGCTTACCTTCACCTGGTCCAGCTCGGTGCATTCCGGCGCGATGAGTTTACTTTCAGCGCAGCAGCGCCACCTGGTGGACGGCGGAAGAACTACCTTATTAAATCCCGGCCGGACCCGAATCCAGAGCGGAGAAGCCGCCGCTGGAACGCGAATGGACCGGGTAAGTAAATTTGCCCCACAGTTTTTTGTTCAATACGGGACCTGCTGTTGAATACCCGGGGGCTACGATATGTTCGGGAGAAGAAATTACTTGTGGATGCGTTACTTGGAGACCCCTAGACTTTGGTTGCGGAGCTGAGATTCGGCTTCAGGTTTCTAGGCACAGTCAATACCCCACTCCCTCTTACGGGGGGAAATGTCTAGAATGTGTATATGTATTTCTGTTTTTATGTTTGTTAGTACAAGTTTAGTTAGAGGGGGGGCAAAGTTTAAAGCAGGCAGAGGGACTAGAAGTATGTACAAGATTTATATGCCTATGGATCGGCTGTTTACTTGTAAAAAAAAAAGTGGGATGCTTCAATGTTATTTTTACATGTGGGAAAATGACGAATGTACTTAATGTGTTATTTTGGAATGTACGGGGACTAGGAGACGCTGCTAAGAGATGTTCAGTATTTTCCACACTGCAACGATACCAACCTGCAGTCTGGTGTTCAGCAGAAACCCATTTAGTGAAGGACAATGGGGGTCATTTATTAAGGGCCCGATTCGCGTTTTCCCGACGTGTTACCCGAATATTTCCGTTTTGCGCCGCTTGTACTTTAATTGCCACGCGATCGGATTGTGGCGCATCGGCGCTGGCATGCGCGCGACGGAAATCGGGGGGCGTGGCCGAACGAAAACCTGACGTATTCGGAAAAACCGCCGCATTTAAAAACCGAAAATGTGTCGCATAAGGACCGCTTACCTTCACCTGGTCCAGCTCGGTGCATTCCGGCGCGATGAGTTTACTTTCAGCGCAGCAGCGCCACCTGGTGGACGGCGGAAGAACTACCTTATTAAATCCCGGCCGGACCCGAATCCAGAGCGGAGAAGCCGCCGCTGGAACGCGAATGGACCGGGTAAGTAAATTTGCCCCAATGTGTCCACTGTTCATAAAGCGTGGGTGTCTCACGAATTTCATTCTACATATACCACGCACTCTCGAGGGGTCAGTATATTGATACATCGCTCCATTCCATTTACTTGCCTGGATAAATTGATTGACTCAGAAGGACGCTTCGTGTGTCTTAAGTGTAAGCTGTATGGGACACTAATGTTCCTTACTGCAATATACATCCCTCCCCCTTTCTCTAGTGTTATCTTGAAAAGGGTACTATCTTTTATGGCAGCGTCTCCTGATCTTCCGGTTCTAATAGTGGGGGATTTTAATAATTACCTAAATCCTTATTTGGATAAACACCATACAGGGTCAATACCGTCAGATGCTCCTCCCACAATGTTAGCGAGATTGCTACAAGAATGTGGTCTCAGTGATATTTGGAGGATTCGCAATCCCTCAACAAAGCAGTACTCGTGTTATTCGAGATCCTATAGATCGTTGTCAAGAATAGATTTGGCAGTTGGGTCTGACCATCTGTTTAATGCTCGGGGAACGGTGGAGTACCTCCCACGTAGTGTATCTGACCATAGTCCATTAAAGGTGAGCCTAAGAATGGGAGAGAGGGAGACAAGGCACAATCTACTTTTGGTTACAACTAGTGGAGGGAACTGCGGGCACGGCAAAAATTATAGAAGAGTTTATAAGTCTTAATAATACTTCGGCATCGCAAGAAGCGGTGTGGGAATGTTTAAAGGGGATGTTGCGAGACCACTACTTCCATAAGGTATGCGCACATAAGACGGCCAGTGCCGCTGTCACTAAATCCCTATCTCGAGCAGTAGTACTAGCAGAGTCAACATATGTAGCAGATCCGACTACAGATAATGAAAAAAGGTGGATTGATGCTCAAGAGCATTATACAGAGCATATCCGGCTGATGGCAGAAAATAAACTTTTTTTTCCAAACAAAAATATTTTGTGGAAGGGGAGAGTGCAGGCCATTTACTGGCAGCGATTATACGGTCCCAACAGGGTACATCTCATATAGCAGGACTGAAAGGTGGAGATGGTACTACTCTGACTTCACACGTTGACATAGCTAATAAATAGTACACAGTACTATAAAGGAATTTACCAATCCCAGTTGACAGCATCCAGAGAGGAGTTGGAGGCATATGTATCGGGTGTATCACTACCAAGGCTCACCCCAGAGATCAGGAATCAATTGGAGGGTCAGGTCACGCTAGAGGAGTTGGAGGAGGCTTTGGCAGACTTAGCTAATGATAAGGCACCGGGGTGTGACGGACTGCCGGTAGAATTGTACAAGCTGCATAAGGACCTTTTGCTACCGCCATCGGTTGAGGTCTTTAAGGAGGCGTTTAACACGGAATGCTTACCAAGATCAATGAGAGAGGCCATGATTGTACTGATATTGAAGCCAGGGAAGGAAAGTACAGACCCTGACTCTTATAGACCCATATCCTTATTGACAGTCGATGTTAAACTATTGGCGAAGGTGTTAGCTAGGCGCCTGTTGCCGGTGATCTCGGCCTTGATCCATGAGGACCAGTCAGGCTTCATGCCGGAGAGGTCTACAGCTGTTAATCTTAGACGCCTATATTTAAATATTCAGAGGGGGGTGGAGTGTCAGGGTGTCCCTGCGGTGGTCTCACTCGACGCTGCCAAGGCTTTTGACAGCGTCGAGTGGGAGTATTTATGGGTTGTGATGAAGAAAATGGGCTTTGGTCCACAATTCATGACTTGGGTGCGTCTTTTATACTCGCGGCCAAGTGCAAGAGTTAGGGCGAATGGATGTCTTTCAGATGCATTCCAGTTAGGAAGGGGCACGAGACAGGGCTGCCCCCTTTCCCCCCTCCTTTTTGCGATAGCTACAGAGCCTTTGGCTAGTTTGATAAGAAACTCGCCGAATATACAGGGCTTCCCTATAGGCTCTGGAGAGGAGCGCATCTCACTATATGCCGATGACGCCCTGTTATATTTGGGGGATGTGGACAACTCTATCAGCCCAGCTATGGAGGTGATCAAACAGTTTGGGGATAGGTCAGGCTTGAGAATTAATTGGGATAAGTCTTCCATCCTCCCATTAGCGGCACTCTCGCCGGACTCCCCGGTTCATGCATTGCCCCTTCGGGTAGTCCAAAAATTCAAATACCTTGGGGTTATGGTATCCCCAAACCTCAGGGATTATATTGAGGATAATCTGACGCCCCTAATGAATAGGTGTAGGAATAAAGTCAACACATGGTGCAAACTCCCCTTATCCATGATAGGTAGGGGCAATTTAATAAAAATGGTACTTATGCCCCAACTGCTTTATATCCTTCATAACACGCCTATATGGATACCATTCATGGTATTTTATAATATACAGAGTATGTTCCGCGAATTGCTTTGGAAAAAGGGGCATCCTAGGATTAAAATCGAAACACTGCAGAGAGCCAAGGATAGTGGAGGGCTGGCTATTCCAAACCCTTGGGTTTATTTCTTAGCAGCACAGGCACAACATTTAAGAGGATGGGAACAAGGTGGGGATAGTTCAGGACCCAGCGGGAGGTTAGTGGCATCTATGACGGGCATGACACCGCCAATAGCGGCAATAGAAGTGGGAAGCACAGGAACAAATGGAGGATTGAGATGCCCGACTTTGGCTCTAATGTCCAAGACATGGGCCAAGATTAAGGATATGGTGGGGATTCAGGGTCATAGTGAGTACCTTCCTATATGGCATAATCCCCGGCTCCCGGAAATGTTTAAATTAGAGGGCTTCTCGCCGTGGGAGGGTAAAGGAATATGGTCCGTACGGCAGCTACTAGATGGAGATAATTTTAAATCCTTTGATCAACTAAGGGAAACCTTTAATCTGCCTAATACACAATTTTATAAATTTCTGCAATTAAGGCATGCTTACGAGAAAACGGTCAAAGAAGGTAGGCTTCAATTATCGAGCCATAGCATATTGAAACTGATAGCGGGAAGGGGCCCGAATAGGGGAATCATATCTAATATTTATTCTAGCCTCCTGGGGAATATCTGAAAGGCCATCCCCTCACGATCAAAGAGAAATGGGAAGCAGAGGTAGGGGATATCTCAGATTCCCAATGGGAAGAAATCTTAGAAAGGACGCCCTTATTGTCTCCATCAGAGGCCCAAAGATTGTCCCAAATTTATCTTCTGCATAGGGTGTATAAGACACCAAGCCTACTTCATAGGATAGGGGTGCGACCTAACTCTTGTTGTCCCAGGTGCTCGTCCTCAGATGCCAAACTGATGCATATGTTATGGGAATGCAAGGAGCTGGAGGAATTTTGGAAGCAAGTTTTGCATGTAATTCGGAAGGTGCTGTCAGTGGACCTAGAGCCGGATCCAAGCATCTGCTTGCTGGGGTTGATTGAAAATGAGAATATAGATGGGACCACTATGCTATGTATACAAAAATTATTGTATATGGCACGCAAGTCCGTAGCGGCACGCTGGATTCAAACATCGGCACCCACAATACAGGAATTCATAAATAAGGTCAATAGTGTAATCAGGTTGGAGTGGGGAGTATATCTAAAAAGAAAATGCCCCAAAAAATTTGATAAACTATGGAGAAGATGGTTGGACACGACTGGACTTCCGAATAGGGCCCTGATTGATATACGTAATAGCTCTCACTACCAGTTGTTGACGGTGACTGGATGAGATATTGATGTCTTAAAGGGAAATTGATTGCCGCGAATACCTGCCTGTGGGATAGAGGATCCTATGCTTTTTTTTTTTTTAGGTATGATATGTGAAGCTGGTGATCAGCTGGTCCATGGGAATAATTAGCAATAATGGTCTTTATCTGTCTGCTGTGGGGAATGTTGGGAGGGGGGGGAGGGGGAAGTGGGATGTTCGTATTGTCTTGGTCTTTTGTGCAACAGTATGTTTGTAATGTGTCGTTAAAAACAAAAAAACAAAAACCTCAATAAAAATGTTTTGATCAAAAAAAAAAATGATGACCACCCCCAAATCCTGGATGGATTTTGTCACTTTATAAACTGTTAACCCTTTTATTGCTGGAATCATTCTTACTTTTCTGATTTTGTTCCGCACCTGCCTAAATCTTATGCACGGTACTGTATATGACATAGAAATACACTGAGACTCTGGAGTGTGAGGGGCAGAAGCTCAAGGTCATTGACCATAACAAGCAGGAGGCCCGGGGACACGGTGGACATGACCTAACGGGGAAGTCATCACCGGCTGCCACCAGATTGGACAATCAGCACTGAAGATCTCCACGCCTGGACCACAGAACAGAACTCCACTCGGATCTGGAGTGGCCGTAACTTTTTTGTGAGCTGTGAACAGGGCCGGTTCTAGACAAAGTGGGGCCCTGGGCAAAACTAAAAGTGGGGCCCCAAAATAAAACTATTTTATGACCAGTCACAGTCAGCAAGAGGCTCCTTTAGTATGGTAAAACAAACTGTAATATGGGAGAATTTTATAGGAGATAGATAGCTGATAGGGAGATTGATGGGCAGCACGGTGGCTCAGTGGTTAGCCCTACAGCCTTGCAGCGCTGGTCAACATCTGGAAAGATTTTGTATGTTCTCTCTGTGTCTGCGGGTCCTCCGGTTTCCTCCCACACTCCAAAAAATTTGGGGAGGGGGACCGATATTTTCTGAAAGCAGACACTTGCCCCATTTTCAAAATTGCATCAAAGATTTTATAGACATAGGCGCCTTCATGCAATTTTGATTCAAATTGAAACATTTTATTAAAAATACTTAAAATTTGACTTTGATGGCAAAAAATTTGATCCAAACAGAAAATATTTACCTTCACATCTCCTAAATGTAATACATGGACATTTGTAGAGTTCACAAATGTGCCCTATTGATATGTTCACATGAATAAATCCACATAATATCACTAAAACTGTAATAACTAGATATCTGCTTTTCAGCTAGACATTTTTAGACAGTCACAACCTGCAAAATATATCAATAAAACAGAATAAAAAGTAAAGGCGCCATAAAACCTATAGAATTTTGAAAGCAGACGACCAGGCGATGCATTTGGCAATTAACATTCAAAATTTCCTCTAAAATCTGTACAAATCCAGATACTTATATAAAGAAAATCTACTTTCCTAAAAAAGTAAGATGTGAGCAGATCATACAGACCCCACATGTGGATATCCACCAAAATATGCAGCAAAGGGAACTGCAGAAAATTCACACAGATCTATCATTGTCTGTTCCTTACACAGTGGTAACCCAAATAAATAACTATATATCCATAAACCTCTCTAATGAGATAATAAAAGTCACGTTTAGATGTCTCCGATGTATTAGCCGCACAATAACAGATCCCTCCGCGCTTCATAAGAATGAGAGTGAGAACGTCATAACATGGGTGTAAATAATGGAGGATGATGGGAAATAAAAACTTTATTCCAGGACATGTGTGTGTTTTTGGTGTTACATATAACTTTATGGACATGTTCTGGTCGCAGTGTAGTCACATTAGGCGAAGAGGATCGAATGTTCATCGGATCAGTCAATTTTCCCAACAAAAAATAACCATCACAAAATAAAAGGGAATAAGAGAGAATGGGCCACATTTATCACTTTTGTGCGCATAGGTGTAGTAGTTGTGCCTAAATTCTGGTGCACTGTTTTCCAGAATTATCACAAGCTTTTACAGAATTAGCACAACCATCTGTGATAAGTTAATTTCCTGCCTCTTATTAATCACTTTACTTTAACACAGTTTAGGCGCAATGTTAGATTCGGGCACTTACACGCGATCCTGCTACAAGCTCCTCTCTGCTTCTCCCACAGCCCAGAATGAAGATAACACTCACAGCAGCACCCAGGTGTGTGACACCCTGCACCCAGTGATCTCCTCAGCAGCACCCAGGTGTGTGACACCCAGCACCCAGTGACCTCCTCAGCAGCACCCAGGTGTGTGACACCCTGCACCCAGTGACCTCCTCAGCATCACCCAGGTGTGTGATACCCTGCACCCAGTGACCTCCTCAGCAGCACCCAGGTGTGTGACACCCTGCACCCAGTGACCTCCTCAGCTGCACCCAGGTGTGTGACACCCTGCACCCAGTGATCTCCTCAGCAGCACCCAGGTGTGTGACACCCAGCACCCAGTGACCTCCTCAGCAGCACCCAGGTGTGTGACACCCAGCACCCAGTGACCTCCTCAGCAGCACCCAGGTGTGTGACACCCTGCACCCAGTGATCTCCTCAGCAGCACCCAGGTGTGTGACACCCAGCACCCAGTGACCTCCTCAGCAGGGGCTTCTCCTGGAGGGGATCCCCCAGTGCTGATCTCCTGCTGCACCCCTGTAATTCTGCACAGGATCCCCCTCAGACACACTGGTGATACTGTGCAGAATTACATGGGGGACACTTGTCAGTACTATCTGCAACATTCTGTAACGTTCTCTTCTCTCTTGCTTTGAGCTCAGGATTCTGCAGAATGTTTTGTAAATAGAAGGTGATGAACTGTAAATAGAGTCTGCAGCTCCTGTCTGTAATGTATCTAATGTCTGTATTATCTGTTCTAGTGTCTGCAGAGCATCTCATGTCTGTATTATATGTTCTAGTGTCTGCAGAGTATCTCATGTCTGTATTATCTGTTCTAGTGTCTGCAGAGTATCTCATGTCTGTATTATCTGTACTAGTGTCTGCAGAGTATCTCATGTCTGTATTATCTGTTCTAGTGTCTGCAGAGTATCTCATGTCTGTATGATCTGTTCTAGTGTCTGCAGAGTATCTCATGTCTGTATGATCTGTTCTAGTGTCTGCAGAGTATCTCATGTCTGTATGATCTGTTCTAGTGTCTGCAGTGTCTGGATGAGCTTTTCTGCTAGAAATGAGCTGTTCTGCAAAGGGGCTCAGTGCTTTCTTCTCAGTTAACGCCAGCTCCGGGCTGGAGTGTTTTTGCGCCCGTTTTTGCGCCTAAATGAAATGTTGCAAGTGATGAATATCATTAGGCGCATCAAAACATCTGGATTGCTAGGATAAATGAGGGAAAGCTGGTTATTTTTGCTGCACAGCTAGCATTTAGTCACATTTAGTCGCAAAAATGGCACAAAAAATGGTGCGCCTGAATGAAAAGGCGCAAAAACAACAGAAAAAAACGATTGATACATGTGGCCCAAAGTGTGTTCTTAGATTTGCATAGAGAAGGGTTAAAGACATGAATATTAGTTGATATTATCCCTTCTCAGAATGTAGTAACATATAAAATGAATATTTCCATTATCTGTGAGGTGCAGCAGCTCCTGTGTGCAGCAAATGCTCCCTGCAGCCTGATGGCTAAGAATCTGAAGAGGGGGACACACTTCAGGGGGCTGGATCTCTGGTTCTGTGACTCATAGAACCTCACTTATTTTTCCTATGAAAGAAGAGAGTCTCCTCTTTTATATGAATCTAAATTTGTGTTTCTAAAATGCAGAAAAACGGAGATAATAACTGTTAAACTGCCCTCGGAAGTGATATTTATATATAAAAATGGCACCTGATATTCTCACTTTAAACCTGAATATCTCTGGATCCCTGGCACCTAGAAACACAATTCAAGATTCATTTGAAAGAAGAGATTCTCCCCTTTCTCCCTGGGGGCAGGGGGCCCTGGGCAATTGCCACCTTTGCCTACCCATAGCGCCGGCCCTGGCTGTGAAGAAAGTGACTGGAACATTAAAGGAAAAAATATTCGAGAACTGCTGGGGAAAGTCTATTAGGACTGGATTCCAGCAGGAGATGGAGTCTGACTATACATCTGTGTAATACAACAAGCCGCGGTGCTGCTGAGGGGTCTGAGTTGTGCTGTATTTATACATATATATATAGTGGGTCTTATGGAGATGGTGCTGAGGGGTCTGGGTTGTGCTGTATCTATACATACATATAGTGAGTCTTATGGAGATGGTGGTGCTGAGGGGTCTGGGTTGTGCTGTATCTATACATATATATAGTGAGTCTTATGGAGATGGTGGTGCTGAGGGGTCTGGGTTGTGCTGTATCTATACATATATATAGTGAGTCTTATGGAGATGGTGGTGCTGAGGGGTCTGGGTTGTGCTGTATCTATACATATATATAGTGAGTCTTATGGAAATGGTGGTGCTGAGGGGTCTGGGTTGTGCTGTATCTATACATATATATAATGTGTATTATGGAGATGATGGAGCTGAGGGGTCTGGGTTGTGCTGTATCTATACATATATATAGTGATTCTTATGGAGATGGTGCTGCTGAGGGGTCTGGGTTGTGCTGTATCTATACATATATATAGTGAGTCTTATGGAGATGTTGGTGCTGACGGGTCTGGGTTGTACTGTATCTATACATATATATAGTGAGTCTTATGGAGATGGTGGTGCTGAGGGGTCTGGGTTGTGCTGTATCTATACATATATATAGTGAGTCTTATGGAGATGGTGCTGCTGAGGGGTCTGAGTTGTGCTGTATTTATACATATATATATAGTGGGTCTTATGGAGATGGTGGTGCTGAGGGGCCTGGGTTGTGCTGTATCTATACATATATATAGTGAGTCTTATGGAGATGGTGGTGCTGAGGGGTCTGGGTTGTGCTGTATCTATACATATATATAGTGATTCTTATGGAGATGGTGCTGCTGAGGAGTCTGGGTTGTGCTGTATCTATACATATATATAGTGAGTCTTATGGAGATGGTGCTGCTGAGGGGTCTGGGTTGTGCTGTATCTATACATATATATAGTGAGTCTTATGGAGATGGTGGTGCTGAGGGGTCTGGGTTGTGCTGTATCTATACATATATATAATGAGTCTTATGGAGATGGTGGTGCTGAGGGGTCTGGGTTGTGCTGTATCTATACATATATATAGTGAGTCTTATGGAGATGCTGAGGGGTCTGGGTTGTGACTGTAGCTATACATATATATAGTGAGTCTTATGGAGATGGTGGTGCTGAGGGGTCTGGGTTGTGCTATATCTATACATATATATATAGTGAGTCTTATGGAGATGCTGAGGGGTCTGGGTTGTGACTGTAGCTATACATATATATAGTGAGTCTTATGGAGATGGTGGTGCTGAGGGGTCTGGGTTGTGCTGTATCTATACATATATATAGTGAGTCTTATGGAGATGGTGGTGCTGAGGGGTCTGGGTTGTGCTGTATCTATACATATATATAGTGAGTCTTATGGAGATGGTGCTGAGGGGGCCGGGTTGTGCTGTATCTATACATATATATATAGTGGGTCTTATGGAGATGGTGCTGAGGGGTCTGGGTTGTGACTGTATCTATACATATATATAGTGAGTCTTATGGAGATGGGGGTGCTGAGGGGTCTGGGTTGTGCTGTATCTATACATATATATATAGTGGGTCTTATGGAGATGGTGGTGCTGAGGGGTCTGGGTTGTGACTGTATCTATACATATATATATAGTGGGTCTTATGGAGATGGTGGTGCTGAGGGGTCTGGGTTGTGCTGTATCTATACATATATATAGTGAGTCTTATGGAGATGCTGGTGCTGAGGGGTCTGGGTTGTGCTGTATCTATACATATATATAGTGAGTCTTATGGAGATGCTGGTGCTGAGGGGTCTGGGTTGTGCTGTATCTATACATATATATAGTGAGTGTTATGGAGATGGTGGTGCTGAGGGGTCTGGGTTGTGCTGTATACATATATATAGTGAGTCTTATGGAGATGGTGCTGCTGAGGGGTCTGGGTTGTGCTGTATCTATACATATATATATAGTGAGTCTTATGGATGGTGCTGCTGAGGGGTCTGGGTTGTGCTGTATACATATATATAGTGAGTCTTATGGAGATGGTGCTGCTGAGGGGTGTGGGTTGGGCTGTATCTATACATATATATAGTGAGTCTTATGGAGATGATGCTGCTGAGGGGTCTGGGTTGTGCTGTATATATACATATATATAATGAGTCTTATGGAGATGATGGTGCTGAGGGGTCTGGGTTGTGCTGTATCTATATATATATATAGTGAGTCTTATGGAGATGGTGCTGCTGAGGGGTCTGGGTTGTGCTGTATCTATACATATATATAGTGAGTCTTATGGAGATGGTGGTGCTGAAGGGTCTGGGTTGTGCTGTATCTATACATATATATAGTGATTCTTATGGAGATGGTGGTGCTGAGGGGTCTGGGTTGTGCTGTAGCTATACATATATATATAGTGAGTCTTATGGAGATGGTGCTGCTGAGGGGTCTGGGTTGTGACTGTCTCTATACATATATATATAGTGAGTTTTATGGAGATGGTGGTGCTGACTGGTCTGGGTTGTGCTGTATCTATACATATATATAGTGAGTCTTATGGAGATGGTGGTGCTGAGGGGTCTGGGTTGTGCTGTATCTATACATATATATAGTGAGTCTTATGGAGATGGTGGTGCTGAGGGGTCTGGGTTGTGCTGTATCTATACATATATATAGTGAGTCTTATGGAGATGGTGGTGCTGACTGGTCTGGGTTGTGCTGTATCTATACATATATATAGTGAGTCTTATGGAGATGCTGGTGCTGAGGGGTCTGGGTTGTGCTGTATCTATACATATATATAGTGAGTCTTATGGAGATGGTGGTGCTGAGGGGTCTGGGTTGTGCTGTATCTATACATATATATAGTGAGTCTTATGGAGATGCTGAGGGGTCTGGGTTGTGACTGTAGCTATACATATATATAGTGAGTCTTATGGAGATGGTGGTGCTGAGGGGTCTGGGTTGTGCTATATCTATACATATATATATAGTGAGTCTTATGGAGATGCTGAGGGGTCTGGGTTGTGACTGTAGCTATACATATATATAGTGAGTCTTATGGAGATGGTGGTGCTGAGGGGTCTGGGTTGTGCTGTATCTATACATATATATAGTGAGTCTTATGGAGATGGTGGTGCTGAGGGGTCTGGGTTGTGCTGTATCTATACATATATATAGTGAGTCTTATGGAGATGGTGCTGAGGGGGCCGGGTTGTGCTGTATCTATACATATATATATAGTGGGTCTTATGGAGATGGTGGTGCTGAGGGGTCTGGGTTGTGACTGTATCTATACATATATATAAAGTGGGTCTTATGGAGATGGTGGTGCTGAGGGGTCTGGGTTGTGACTGTATCTATACATATATATAGTGAGTCTTATGGAGATGCTGGTGCTGAGGGGTCTGGGTTGTGCTGTATCTATACATATATATAGTGAGTCTTATGGAGATGGTGGTGCTGAGGGGTCTGGGTTGTGCTGTATACATATATATAGTGAGTCTTATGGAGATGGTGCTGCTGAGGGGTCTGGGTTGTGCTGTATCTATACATATATATATAGTGAGTCTTATGGATGGTGCTGCTGAGGGGTCTGGGTTGTGCTGTATACATATATATAGTGAGTCTTATGGAGATGGTGCTGCTGAGGGGTGTGGGTTGGGCTGTATCTATACATATATATAGTGAGTCTTATGGAGATGATGCTGCTGAGGGGTCTGGGTTGTGCTGTATATATACATATATATAATGAGTCTTATGGAGATGATGGTGCTGAGGGGTCTGGGTTGTGCTGTATCTATATATATATATATAGTGAGTCTTATGGAGATGGTGCTGCTGAGGGGTCTGGGTTGTGCTGTATCTATACATATATATAGTGAGTCTTATGGAGATGGTGGTGCTGAAGGGTCTGGGTTGTGCTGTATCTATACATATATATAGTGAGTCTTATGGAGATGGTGATGCTGAGGGGTCTGGGTTGTGCTGTATCTATACATATATATAGTGAGTCTTATGGAGATACTGGTGCTGACGGGTCTGGGTTGTACTGTATCTATACATATATATAGTGAGTCTTATGGAGATGGTGGTGCTGAGGGGTCTGGGTTGTGCTGTATCTATACATATATATAGTGAGTCTTATGGAGATGGTGCTGAGGGGTCTGGGTTGTGCTGTATCTATACATATATATATATAGTGATTCTTATGGAGATGGTGGTGCTGAGGGGTCTGGGTTGTGCTGTATCTATACATATATATAGTGAGTTTTATGGAGATGATGCTGCTGAGGGGTCTGGGTTGTGCTGTATCTATACATATATATAGTGAGTCTTATGGAGATGGTGGTGCTGAGGGGTCTGGGTTGTGCTGTATCTATACATATATATAGTGAGTCTTAAGAAGATGATGGTGCTGAGGGGTCTGGGTTGTGCTGAATATATACATATATATAGTGAGTCTTATGGAGATGATGGTGCTGAGGGGTCTGGGTTGTGACTGTAGCTATACATATATATAGTGAGTCTTATGGAGATGGTGGTGCTGAGGGGTCTGGGTTGTGACTGTATCTATACATATATATAGTGAGTCTTATGGAGATGGTGCTGAGGGGTCTGGGTTGTGCTCTATCTATACATATATATAGTGAGTCTTATGGAGATGCTGGTGCTGAGGGGTCTGGGTTCTGCTGTATCTATACATATATATAATGTGTATTATGGAGATGATGGTGCTGAGGGGTCTGGGTTGTGCTGTATCTATACATATATATAGTGAGTCTTATGGAGATGGTGGTGCTGAGGGGTCTGGGTTGTGCTGTATCTATACATATATAGAGTGAGTCTTATGGAGATGCTGGTGCTGAGGGGTCTGGGTTGTGCTGTATCTATACATATATATAGTGAGTCTTATGGAGATGGTGCTGCTGAGGGGTCTGGGTTGTGACTGTATCTATACATATATATAGTGAGTTTTATGGAGATGGTGGTGCTGACTGGTCTGGGTTGTGCTGTATCTATACATATATATAGTGATTCTTATGGAGATGGTGGTGCTGAGGGGTCTGGGTTGTGCTGTAGCTATACATATATATATAGTGAGTCTTATGGAGATGGTGCTGCTGAGGGGTCTGGGTTGTGACTGTCTCTATACATATATATATAGTGAGTTTTATGGAGATGGTGGTGCTGACTGGTCTGGGTTGTGCTGTATCTATACATATATATAGTGAGTCTTATGGAGATGGTGGTGCTGAGGGGTCTGGGTTGTGCTGTATCTATACATATATATAGTGAGTCTTATGGAGATGGTGGTGCTGAGGGGTCTGGGTTGTGCTGTATCTATACATATATATAGTGAGTCTTATGGAGATGGTGGTGCTGAGGGGTCTGGGTTGTGCTATATCTATACATATATATATAGTGAGTCTTATGGAGATGCTGAGGGGTCTGGGTTGTGACTGTAGCTATACATATATATAGTGAGTCTTATGGAGATGGTGGTGCTGAGGGGTCTGGGTTGTGCTGTATCTATACATATATATAGTGAGTCTTATGGAGATGGTGGTGCTGAGGGGTCTGGGTTGTGCTGTATCTATACATATATATAGTGAGTCTTATGGAGATGGTGCTGAGGGGGCCGGGTTGTGCTGTATCTATACATATATATATAGTGGGTCTTATGGAGATGGTGCTGAGGGGTCTGGGTTGTGACTGTATCTATACATATATATAGTGAGTCTTATGGAGATAGTGGTGCTGAGGGGTCTGGGTTGTGCTGTATCTATACATATATATATAGTGGGTCTTATGGAGATGGTGGTGCTGAGGGGTCTGGGTTGTGACTGTATCTATACATATATATATAGTGGGTCTTATGGAGATGGTGGTGCTGAGGGGTCTGGGTTGTGACTGTATCTATACATATATATAGTGAGTCTTATGGAGATGCTGGTGCTGAGGGGTCTGGGTTGTGCTGTATCTATACATATATATAGTGAGTCTTATGGAGATGGTGGTGCTGAGGGGTCTGGGTTGTGCTGTATACATATATATAGTGAGTCTTATGGAGATGGTGCTGCTGAGGGGTCTGGGTTGTGCTGTATCTATACATATATATATATAGTGAGTCTTATGGATGGTGCTGCTGAGGGGTCTGGGTTGTGCTGTATACATATATATAGTGAGTCTTATGGAGATGGAGATGCTGAGGGGTCTGGGTTGTGACTGTAGCTATACATATATATAGTGAGTCTTATGGAGATGGTGGTGCTGAGGGGTCTGGGTTGTGCTGTATCTATACATATATATAGTGAGTCTTATGGAGATGGTGGTGCTGAGGGGTCTGGGTTGTGCTGTATCTATACATATATATAGTGAGTCTTATGGAGATGGTGCTGAGGGGGCCGGGTTGTGCTGTATCTATACATATATATATAGTGGGTCTTATGGAGATGGTGCTGAGGGGTCTGGGTTGTGACTGTATCTATACATATATATAGTGAGTCTTATGGAGATGGTGGTGCTGAGGGGTCTGGGTTGTGCTGTATCTATACATATATATATAGTGGGTCTTATGGAGATGGTGGTGCTGAGGGGTCTGGGTTGTGACTGTATCTATACATATATATATAGTGGGTCTTATGGAGATGGTGGTGCTGAGGGGTCTGGGTTGTGACTGTATCTATACATATATATAGTGAGTCTTATGGAGATGCTGGTGCTGAGGGGTCTGGGTTGTGCTGTATCTATACATATATATAGTGAGTCTTATGGAGATGGTGGTGCTGAGGGGTCTGGGTTGTGCTGTATACATATATATAGTGAGTCTTATGGAGATGGTGCTGCTGAGGGGTCTGGGTTGTGCTGTATCTATACATATATATATATAGTGAGTCTTATGGATGGTGCTGCTGAGGGGTCTGGGTTGTGCTGTATACATATATATAGTGAGTCTTATGAAGATGGTGCTGCTGAGGGGTGTGGGTTGGGCTGTATCTATACATATATATAGTGAGTCTTATGGAGATGATGCTGCTGAGGGGTCTGGGTTGTGCTGTATATATACATATATATAATGAGTCTTATGGAGATGATGGTGCTGAGGGGTCTGGGTTGTGCTGTATCTATATATATATATATAGTGAGTCTTATGGAGATGGTGCTGCTGAGGGGTCTGGGTTGTGCTGTATCTATACATATATATAGTGAGTCTTATGGAGATGGTGGTGCTGAAGGGTCTGGGTTGTGCTGTATCTATACATATATATAGTGAGTCTTATGGAGATGGTGCTGCTGAGGGGTCTGGGTTGTGCTGTATCTATACATATATATAGTGAGTCTTATGGAGATGGTGCTGAAGGGTCTGGGTTGTGCTGTATCTATACATATATATATATTGATTCTTATGGAGATGGTGGTGCTGAGGGGTCTGGGTTGTGCTGTATCTATACATATATATAGTGAGTTTTATGGAGATGATGCTGCTGAGGGGTCTGGGTTGTGCTGTATCTATACATATATATAGTGAGTCTTATGGAGATGGTGGTGCTGAGGGGTCTGGGTTGTGCTGTATCTATACATATATATAGTGAGTCTTAAGAAGATGATGGTGCTGAGGGGTCTGGGTTGTGCTGAATATATACATATATATAGTGAGTCTTATGGAGATGATGGTGCTGAGGGGTCTGGGTTGTGACTGTAGCTATACATATATATAGTGAGTCTTATGGAGATGGTGGTGCTGAGGGGTCTGGGTTGTGACTGTATCTATACATATATATAGTGAGTCTTATGGAGATGGTGCTGAGGGGTCTGGGTTGTGCTCTATCTATACATATATATAGTGAGTCTTATGGAGATGCTGGTGCTGAGGGGTCTGGGTTCTGCTGTATCTATACATATATATAATGTGTATTATGGAGATGATGGTGCTGAGGGGTCTGGGTTGTGCTGTATCTATACATATATATAGTGAGTCTTATGGAGATGGTGCTGCTGAGGGGTCTGGGTTGTGCTGTATCTATACATATATATAGTGAGTCTTATGGAGATACTGGTGCTGACGGGTCTGGGTTGTACTGTATCTATACATATATATAGTGAGTCTTATGGAGATGGTGGTGCTGAGGGGTCTGGGTTGTGCTGTATCTATACATATATATAGTGAGTCTTATGGAGATGGTGCTGAGGGGTCTGGGTTGTGCTGTATCTATACATATATATATATATTGATTCTTATGGAGATGGTGGTGCTGAGGGGTCTGGGTTGTGCTGTATCTATACATATATATAGTGAGTTTTATGGAGATGATGCTGCTGAGGGGTCTGGGTTGTGCTGTATCTATACATATATATAGTGAGTCTTATGGAGATGGTGGTGCTGAGGGGTCTGGGTTGTGCTGTATCTATACGTATATATAGTGAGTCTTAAGAAGATGATGGTGCTGAGGGGTCTGGGTTGTGCTGAATATATACATATATATAGTGAGTCTTATGGAGATGATGGTGCTGAGGGGTCTGGGTTGTGACTGTAGCTATACATATATATAGTGAGTCTTATGGAGATGGTGGTGCTGAGGGGTCTGGGTTGTGACTGTATCTATACATATATATAGTGAGTCTTATGGAGATGGTGCTGAGGGGTCTGGGTTGTGCTCTATCTATACATATATATAGTGAGTCTTATGGAGATGCTGGTGCTGAGGGGTCTGGGTTCTGCTGTATCTATACATATATATAATGTGTATTATGGAGATGATGGTGCTGAGGGGTCTGGGTTGTGCTGTATCTATACATATATATAGTGAGTCTTATGGAGATGGTGGTGCTGAGGGGTCTGGGTTGTGCTGTATCTATACATATATAGAGTGAGTCTTATGGAGATGCTGGTGCTGAGGGGTCTGGGTTGTGCTGTATCTATACATATATATAGTGAGTCTTATGGAGATGGTGCTGCTGAGGGGTCTGGGTTGTGACTGTATCTATACATATATATAGTGAGTTTTATGGAGATGGTGGTGCTGACTGGTCTGGGTTGTGCTGTATCTATACATATATATAGTGATTCTTATGGAGATGGTGGTGCTGAGGGGTCTGGGTTGTGCTGTAGCTATACATATATATATAGTGAGTCTTATGGAGATGGTGCTGCTGAGGGGTCTGGGTTGTGACTGTCTCTATACATATATATATAGTGAGTTTTATGGAGATGGTGGTGCTGACTGGTCTGGGTTGTGCTGTATCTATACATATATATAGTGATTCTTATGGAGATGGTGGTGCTGAGGGGTCTGAGTTGTGCTGTATCTATACATATATATATATAGTGAGTCTTATGGAGATGCTGCTGCTGAGGGGTCTGTGTTGTGCTGTATCTATACATATATATAGTGAGTCTTATGGAGATGGTGGTGCTGAGGGGTCTGGGTTGTGCTGTATCTATACATATATATAGTGAGTCTTATGGAGATGGTGGAGCTGAGGGGTCTGAGTTGTGCTGTATCTATACATATATATATATATAATGAGTCTTATGGAGATTATGGTGCTGAGGGGTCTGAGTTGTGCTGTATCTAGACATATATATAGTGAGTCTTATGGAGATGATGCTGCTGAGGGGTCTGAGTTGTGCTGTATCTATACATATATATATATATATATATATATATAGTGAGTCTTATGGAGATGGTGGTGCTGAGGGGTCTGAGTTGTGCTGTATCTATACATATATATATATATAGTGAGTCTTATGGAGATACTGGTGCTGAGGGGTCTGAGTTGTGCTGTATCTATACATATATATAGTGAGTCTTATGGAGATGGTGCTGAGGGGTCTGGGTTGTGACTGTATCTATACATATATATATATATAATGAGTCTTATGGAGATGGTGCTGCTGAGGGGTCTGGGTTGTGACTGTATCTATACATATATATAGTGAGTTTTATGGAGATGGTGCTGCTGAGGGGTCTGGGTTGTGCTGTATCTATACATATATATAACGAGTCTTATGGAGATGATGGTGCTGAGGGGTCTGGGTTGTGCTGTATCTATACATATATATAGTGAGTCTTATGGAGATGGTGCTGAGGGGTCTGGGTTGTGCTCTATCTATACATATATATAGTGAGTCTTATGGAGATGCTGGTGCTGAGGGGTCTGGGTTCTGCTGTATCTATACATATATATAATGGGTATTATGGAGATGATGGAGCTGAGGGGTCTGGGTTGTGCTGTATCTATACATATATATAGTGATTCTTATGGAGATGGTGCTGCTGAGGGGTCTGGGTTGTGCTGTATCTATACATATATATAGTGAGTCTTATGGAGATGCTGGTGCTGAGGGGTCTGGGTTCTGCTGTATCTATACATATATATAATGGGTATTATGGAGATGATGGAGCTGAGGGGTCTGGGTTGTGCTGTATCTATACATATATATAGTGATTCTTATGGAGATGGTGCTGCTGAGGGGTCTGGGTTGTGCTGTATCTATACATATATATAGTGAGTCTTATGGAGATGGTGGTGCTGAGGGGTCTGGGTTGTGCTGGATCTATACATATATATAGTGAGTCTTATGGAGATGGTGCTGCTGAGGGGTCTGGGTTGTGCTGTATCTATACATATATATAGTGAGTATTATGGAGATGGTGGTGCTGAGGGGTCTGGGTTGTGCTCTATCTATACATATATATAGTGAGTCTTATGGAGATGCTGGTGCTGAGGGGTCTGGGTTCTGCTGTATCTATACATATATATAATGTGTATTATGGAGATGATGGAGCTGAGGGGTCTGGGTTGTGCTGTATCTATACATATATATAGTGATTCTTATGGAGATGGTGCTGCTGAGGGGTCTGGGTTGTTCTGTATCTATACATATATATAGTGAGTCTTATGGAGATGGTGGTGCTGAGGGGTCTGGGTTGTGCTGTATCTATACATATATATAGAGAGTCTTATGGAGATGCTGGTGCTGAGGGGTCTGGGTTGTGACTGTATCTATACATATATATAGTGAGATGATGGACATTGTCCTCTAGCAGTAGATGTGGCCGCGTCTGGCGGGTGGGGCTGCTCGTAGGGTCCGGCCTCTGTTTGCCTTGGTTTCTATATAAAGGAGCAGATCTTTCCTGCTGATATATGACTGATAACAGTAGTAGGGAGCGGCGGGGGGGCTGCTGCACCTATATACATTATATACACAGAATCATGTGTCAGCGCCCCCATCAGGGGAGAGAAGACATTACTCACTGTATTTGTATCTTCTGTGTCAGGGAAGCCCCCGGGTCACATTAGGGATAACTCCTCTAAGAAATACCACGCGCTGCATGACCCCGAAGTACTGCCCCAGGGGGCAGCACGACTTCTCAATTACACCCTCTATACAATACACTAAATACATGACACTAGCACTACAGCTCCTGTACTGTGACATCGCTGTGTGTATTATCCCTGTACTGTGACATCACTGTGTGTATTATCTCTGTACTGTGACATCACTGTGTGTATTATCCCTATACTGTGACATCACTGTGTGTATTATCTCTGTACTGTGACATCACTGTGTGTATTACCCCTGTACTGTGACATCACTGTGTGTATTATCCCTGTACTGTGACATCACTGTGTGTATTATCCCTGTACTGTGACATCACTGTGTGTGTTATCCCTGTACTGTGACATCACTGTGTGTATTATCCCCTGTATGTGACATCGCTGTGTGTATTATCCCTGTACTGTGACATCACTGTGTGTATTATACCTGTACTGTGACATCACTGTGTGTATTATCTCTGTGCTGTGACATCACTGTGTGTATTATCCCTGTACTGTGACATCACTGTGTGTATTATCATGTACTGTGACACCACTGTGTGTATTATACCTGTACTGTGACATCACTGTGTGTATTATCCCTGTACTGTGACATCACTGTGTGTATTATCCCTGTACTGTGATATCACTGTGTGTATTATCCCTGCACTGTGACATCACTGTGTGTATTATCCCTGTACTGTGACATCGCTGTGTGTATTACCTCTGTACTGTGACATCACTGTGTGTATTATCCCCTGTATCTGACATCGCTGTGTGTATTATTCCTGTACTGTGACATCACTGTGTGTATTATCTCTGTACTGTGACATCGCTGTGTGTATTATCCCCTGTACTGTGACATCACTGTGTGTATTATCCCCTGTACTGTGACATCGCTGTGTGTATTATCCCTGTACTGTGACATCACTGTGTGTATTATCTCTGTACTGTGACATCACTGTGTGTATTATCCCCTGTACTGTGACATCACTGTGTGTATTCTCCCTGTACTGTGACATCACTGTGTGTATTATCCCTGTACTGTGACATCACTGTGTGTATTACCCCTGTACTGTGACATCACTGTGTGTATTATCCCTGTACTGTGACATCGCTGTGTGTATTACCTCTGTACTGTGACATCACTGTGTGTATTATCCCCTGTACTGTGACATCACTGTGTGTATTCTCCCTGTACTGTGACATCACTGTGTGTATTATCCCTGTACTGTGACATCACTGTGTGTATTATCCCTGTACTGTGACATCACTGTGTGCAGGAGGGGGAGATGGGGAGTCACCTATCACTGCAGGAGGGGGAGATGGGGGTCACCTATCACTGCAGGAGGGAGATGGGGGTCACCTATCTCTGCAGGAGGGAGATGGGGGTCACCTATCACTGCAGGAGGGAGATGGGGGTCACCTATCACTGCAGGAGGGAGATGGGAGTCACCTATCACTGCAGGAGGGAGATGGGGGTCACCTATCACTGCAGGAGGGAGATGGGGGTCAACTATCACTGCAGGAGGGAGATGGGGGTCACCTATCACTGCAGGAGGGAGATGGGGGTCACCTATCACTGCAGGAGGGGAGATGGGGGTCACCTATCACTGCAGGAGGGGGAGATGGGGAGTCACCTATCACTGCAGGAGGGGGAGATGGGGGTCACCTATCACTGCAGGAGGGAGATGGGGGGTCACCTATCACTGCAGGAGGGGAGATGGGAGTCACCTATCACTGCAGGAGGGAGATGGGGGTCACCTATCACTGCAGGAGGGGAGATGGGGGTCACCTATCACTGCAGGAGGGGAGATGGGGGGTCACCTATCACTGCAGGAGGGGAGATGGGAGTCACCTATCACTGCAGGAGGGGGATGGGAGTCACCTATCACTGCAGGAGGGAGATGGGGGTCACCTATCACTGCAGGAGGGAGATGGGGGTCACCTATCACTGCAGGAGGGGGAGATGGGGGTCACCTATCACTGCAGGAGGGGAGATGGGGGTCACCTATCACTGCAGGAGGGGAGATGGGGGGTCACCTATCACTGCAGGAGGGGAGATGGGGGTCACCTATCACTGCAGGAGGGGAGATGGGGGTCACCTATCACTGCAGGAGGGAGATGGGGGTCACCTATCACTGCAGGAGGGAGATGGGAGTCACCTATCACTGCAGGAGGGAGATGGGGGTCACCTATCACTGCAGGAGGGAGATGGGGGTCACCTATCACTGCAGGAGGGGAGATGGGGGTCACCTATCACTGCAGGAGGGAGATGGGGGTCACCTATCACTGCAGGAGGGAGATGGGGGTCACCTATCACTACAGGAGGGGAGATGGGGGTCACCTATCACTGCAGGAGGGGAGATGGGAGTCACCTATCACTGCAGGAGGGGAGATGGGAGTCACCTATCACTGCAGGAGGGGAGATGGGAGTCACCTATCACTGCAGGAGGGGAGATGGGAGTCACCTATCACTGCAGGAGGGGAGATGGGAGTCACCTATCAATGCAGGAGGGGAGATGGGGGTCACCTATCACTGCAGGAGGTGAGATGGGGGTCACCTATCACTGCAGGAGGGGAGATGGGGGTCACCTATCACTGCAGGAGGGGAGATGGGGGGTCACCTATCACTGCAGGAGGGGAGATGGGAGTCACCTATCACTGCAGGAGGGGAGATGGGAGTCACCTATCACTGCAGGAGGGGAGATGGGGGTCACCTATCACTGCAGGAGGGAGATGGGGGTCACCTATCACTGCAGGAGGGGAGATGGGGGTCACCTATCACTGCAGGAGGGGAGATGGGAGTCACCTATCACTGCAGGAGGGGAGATGGGGGTCACCTATCACTGCAGGAGGGGAGATGGGGGTCACCTATCACTGCAGGAGGGAGATGGGGGTCACCTATCACTGCAGGAGGGAAGATGGGGGTCACCTATCACTGCAGGAGGGGAGATGGGAGTCACCTATCACTGCAGGAGGGGAGATGGGGGTCACCTATCACTGCAGGAGGGGAGATGGGAGTCACCTATCACTGCAGGAGGGGAGATGGGAGTCACCTATCACTGCAGGAGAGGGAGATGGGGGTCACCTATCACTGCAGGAGGGGAGATGGGAGTCACCTATCACTGCAGGAGGGGAGATGGGGGTCACCTATCACTGCAGGAGGGGAGATGGGGGTCACCTATCACTGCAGGAGGGGAGATGGGAGTCACCTATCACTGCAGGAGGGGAGATGGGGGTCACCTATCACTGCAGGAGGGAGATGGGGGTCACCTATCACTGCAGGAGGGAGATGGGGGTCACCTATCACTGCAGGAGGGAGATGGGAGTCACCTATCACTGCAGGAGGGAGATGGGGGTCACCTATCACTGCAGGAGGGAGATGGGGGTCACCTATCACTGCAGGAGGGAGATGGGGGTCACCTATCACTGCAGGAGGGAGATGGGGGTCACCTATCACTGCAGGAGGGGAGATGGGGGTCACCTATCACTGCAGGAGGGGAGATGGGTGTCACCTATCACTGCAGGAGGGAGATGGGGGTCACCTATCACTGCAGGAGGGGAGATGGGGGTCACCTATCACTGCAGGAGAGGAGATGGGGGTCACCTATCACTGCAGGAGGGGAGATGGGGGTCACCTATCACTGCAGGAGGGGAGATGGGGGGGTCACCTATCACTGCAGGAGGGGAGATGGGGGTCACCTATCACTGCAGGAGGGAGATGGGGGTCACCTATCACTGCAGGAGGGAGATGGGGGTCACCTATCACTGCAGGAGGGGGATGGGGGTCACCTATCACTGCAGGAGGGGAGATGGGGGTCACCTATCACTGCAGGAGGGGAGATGGGGGTCACCTATCACTGCAGGAGGGGAGATGGGGGTCACCTATCACTGCAGGAGGGAGATGGGAGTCACCTATCACTGCAGGAGGGAGATGGGGGTCACCTATCACTGCAGGAGGGGAGATGGGGGTCACCTATCACTGCAGGAGGGGAGATGGGGGTCACCTATCACTGCAGGAGGGAGATGGGAGTCACCTATCACTGCAGGAGGGAGATGGGGGTCACCTATCACTGCAGGAGGGAGATGGGAGTCACCTATCACTGCAGGAGGGGAGATGGGAGTCACCTATCACTGCAGGAGGGGAGATGGGAGTCACCTATCACTGCAGGAGAGGGAGATGGGGGTCACCTATCACTGCAGGAGGGAGATGGGGGTCACCTATCACTACAGGAGGGAGATGGGGGTCACCTATCACTGCAGGAGGGAGATGGGGGTCACCTATCACTGCAGGAGGGAGATGGGGGGGTCACCTATCACTGCAGGAGGGGGAGATGGGGGTCACCTATCACTGCAGGAGGGGGAGATGGGGGTCACCTATCACTGCAGGAGGGGGAGATGGGGGTCACCTATCACTGCAGGAGGGAGATGGGGGTCACCTATCACTGCAGGAGGGAGATGGGGGTCACCTATCACTGCAGGAGGGAGATGGGAGTCACCTATCACTGCAGGAGGGGAGATGGGGGTCACCTATCACTGCAGGAGGGAGATGGGGGTCACCTATCACTGCAGGAGGGAGATGGGGGTCACCTATCACTGCAGGAGGGAGATGGGGGTCACCTATCACTGCAGGAGGGAGATGGGGGTCACCTATCACTGCAGGAGGCAGATGGTGGTCACCTATCACTGCAGGAGGGGGAGATGGGGGTCACCTATCACTGCAGGAGGGAGATGGTGGTCACCTATCATTGCAGGAGGGGGAGATGGGGGTCACCTATCACTGCAGGAGGAAGATGGGGTCACCTATCACTGAATGAGGGAGATGGGGGTCACCTATCACTGCAGGAGGGAGATGGGAGTCACCTATCACTGCAGGAGGGAGATGGTGGTCACCTATCACTGCATGAGGGAGATGGGAGTCACCTATCACTGCAGGAGGGAGATGGGGGTCACCTATCACTGCAGGAGGGAGATGGGGGTCACCTATCACTGCAGGAGGGGAGATGGGGGTCACCTATCACTGCAGGAGGGGAGATGGGGGTCACCTATCACTGCAGGAGGGAGATGGGAGTCACCTAT
Organism: Engystomops pustulosus; assembly: GCF_040894005.1. Classification (NCBI taxonomy): domain Eukaryota; kingdom Metazoa; phylum Chordata; class Amphibia; order Anura; family Leptodactylidae; genus Engystomops; species Engystomops pustulosus. The sequence goes on from NW_027284963.1 coordinate 259,154, forward strand.
CACTGCAGGAAGGGAGATGGGGGTCACCTATCACTGCAGGAGGGGGAGATGGGAGTCACCTATCACTGCAGGAGGGAGATGGGAGTCACCTATCACTGCAGGAGGGAGATGGGAGTCACCTATCACTGCAGGAGGGAGATGGGGGTCACCTATCACTGCAGGAGGGAGATGGGGGTCACCTATCACTGCAGGAGGGGAGATGGGGGTCACCTATCACTGCAGGAGGGGAGATGGGGGTCACCTATCACTGCAGGAGGGAGATGGGGGTCACCTATCACTGCAGGAGGGGAGATGGGGGTCACCTATCACTGCAGGAGGGAGATGGGGGTCACCTATCACTGCAGGAGGGGAGATGGGGGTCACCTATCACTGCAGGAGGGGAGATGGGGGTCACCTATCACTGCAGGAGGGAGATGGGGGGGTCACCTATCACTGCAGGAGGGAGATGGGGGTCACCTATCACTGCAGGAGGGGAGATGGGGGTCACCTATCACTGCAGGAGGGAGATGGGGGTCACCTATCACTGCAGGAGGGGGAGATGGGGGTCACCTATCACTGCAGGAGGGAGATGGGAGTCACCTATCACTGCAGGAGGGGGAGATGGGGAGTCACCTATCACTGCAGGAGGGAGATGGGAGTCACCTATCACTGCAGGAGGGAGATGGTGGTCACCTATCACTGCATGAGGGAGATGGGAGTCAGCTACCACTGCAGGAGGGAGATGGGGGTCACCTATCACTGCAGGAGGGAGATGGGGGTCACCTATCACTGCAGGATGGAGATGGGAGTCACCTATCACTGCAGGAGGGGAGATGGGGGTCACCTATCACTGCAGGAGGGGAGATGGGGGTCACCTATCACTGCAGGAGGGAGATGGGAGTCACCTATCACTGCAGGAGGGGAGATGGGGGTCACCTATCACTGCAGGAGGGGAGATGGGGGTCACCTATCACTGCAGGAGGGAGATGGGGGTCACCTATCACTGCAGGAGGGGAGATGGGGGTCACCTATCACTGCTGGAGGGAGATGGGGGTCACCTATCACTGCAGGAGGGGAGATGGGGGTCACCTATCACTGCAGGAGGGGAGATGGGGGTCACCTCTCACTGCAGGAGGGAGATGGGGGTCACCTATCACTGCAGGAGGGAGATGGGGGTCACCTATCACTGCAGGAGGGAGATGGGGGTCACCTATCACTGCAGGAGGGGAGATGGGGGTCACCTATCACTGCAGGAGGGGAGATGGGGGTCACCTATCACTGCAGGAGGGAGATGGGGGTCACCTATCACTGCAGGAGGGAGATGGGGGTCACCTATCACTGCAGGAGGGGGAGATGGGGAGTCACCCATCACTGCAGGAGGGGAGATGGGGGTCACCTATCACTGCAGGAGGGAGATGGGGGTCACCTATCACTGCAGGAGGGAGATGGGGGTCACCTATTACTGCAGGAGGGGGAGATGGGAGTCACCTATCACTGGAGGAGGGGGAGATGGGGGTCACCTATCACTGCAGGAGGGAGATGGGGGTCACCTATCACTGCAGGAGGGAGATGGGGGTCACCTATCACTTCAGTTTCTCTACATTACTGGGGGGCAGAACACAGCACATCATTGGTTACAGAGAATGGATCTGTTAACTGTTGCCCTCCCAGGCAGTGGCTCCTCCTAGCGATGTGTGTGTCTTGCTATACAGCTCCTAACATGGAGAGGGCGCTATTCACAATTACTACCTACCTTGTGCATCGGCTGGGGTGTTGCACATATGTTTTCAGTCCATTGAAAAACGCACCAAGAACGCGTGACAGTAGATAAGGGGCGGCCACATGTTCAGAGGCGCAGATGCAGATTTTGATGCCTAAATCAGGAATAGGAGGAGCAAAACCTTTCAATTATTTGTCTCACCCCATTATCATCCACAGCGGCTTCAGAGACACTTCAGATCCTGCAGCTATTGGGCCTAATCCACACCTGGTGACAATCCCCTTCATTATCTACAAACCTGATGTAACTTTCCAGCGGTCACGGACTTTGTAATAAGACTGGGTGGCATGAGCTAACAAACTTAATAACATCTCTCAGGCCCTTTAATGAAACCCCTTTATAAAACACATAACCATAAAACGCACAGACTCACTTTTTTGATGGGTATAAACAGGGTCGGACTGGGGCCCACCAGTGAAATAGATTCTGAGGGCCCACCTACCTCTACATGGAAATATTACCTATATATTCTTAACCCCTTAGCGATCCGCACCATAGGGCTACGGCGTGGAGGCGATGCCTAGCCGGCATCGGGGGTCGCGGGATGTCAGTGGTAATCTACCGCGAACATCCCCTGGTAACACTCGTGATCGTTGCTATGGCAGCCCTGCAATAGCTTCAGGTATCTGCAGGGCCAGATTAAGGGTCCCAGCAGTATGGAGCACCTCATTTAGGACGGGGCCCCCCTCAAAACAATATTTGTAATATGATACCAGATACTTAGACTACATTCACATGAACGTATGCCCACAGTCCAGTGCTGGTGAGGAGGAGAGGTGTACACTGCACAAACTGGGAAGGTAGAACATCTTTTCCTTGTGCACGGAGAGGTATGATGCCACACATGTGGGGGCATACACTCAGCGGCCACTTTATTAGGTCCACCATGCTAGTATCGGGTTGGACCCCCTCTTGCCTTCAGAACTGCCTCAATTCTTCGTGGCATAGATACAACAAGGTGCTGGAAGCTCCTCAGAGATTTTGCTCCATAGTGACATGATGGCATCACACAGTTGCCGCAGATTTGTCGGCTGCACATCCATGATGCGAATCTCCCGTTCCACCACATCCCAAAGATGCTCTATTGGATTGAGATCTGGTGACTGTGCAGCCATTTGTGTCCAGTGACCTCATTGTCATGTTCAAGAAACCAGTCTGAGAAGATTCCAGCTTTATGACATGGCGCATTATCCTGCTGAAAGTAGCCATCAGATGTTACAGGGGACATTGTGCTCATAAAGGGATGGACATGGGCAGCAACAACACCATAACACCACCACCACCAGCCTGAGCCGCTGATACAAGGCAGGATGGATCCATGACACCAGCACCACCAGCCTGACCCGCTGATACAAGGCAGGATGGATCCATGACACCACCACCACCAGCCTGAGCCGCTGATACAAGGCAGGATGGATCCATGACACCACCACCACCAGCCTGAGCCGCTGATACAAGGCAGGATGGATCCATGACACCACCACCACCAGCCTGAGCCGCTGATACAAGGCAGGATGGATCCATGACACCACCACCACCAGCCTGAGCCGCTGATACAAGGCAGGATGGATCCATGACACCACCACCACCAGCCTGAGCCGCTGATACCAGGCAGGATGGATCCATGACACCACCACCACCAGCCTGAGCCGCTGATACAAGGCAGGATGGATCCATGACACCACCACCAGCCTGACCCGCTGATACAAGGCAGGATGGATCCATGACACCACCACCACCAGCCTGAGCCGCTGATACAAGGCAGGATGGATCCATGACACCACCACCACCAGCCTGACCCGCTGATACAAGGCAGGATGGATCCATGACACCACCACCACCAGCCTGAGCCGCTGATACAAGGCAGGATGGATCCATGACACCACCACCACCAGCCTGACCCGCTGATACAAGGCAGGATGGATCCATGACACCACCACCACCAGCCTGACCCGCTGATACAAGGCAGGATGGATCCATGACACCAGCACCACCAGCCTGACCCGCTGATACAAGGCAGGATGGATCCATGACACCACCACCACCAGCCTGACCCGCTGATACAAGGCAGGATGGATCCATGACACCACCAGCACCAGCCTGAGCCGCTGATACAAGGCAGGATGGATCCATGACACCACCACCAGCCTGAGCTGCTGATACAAGGCAGGATGGATCCATGACACCAGCACCACCAGCCTGAGCCGTGATACAAGGCAGGATGGATCCATGACACCACCACCACCAGCCTGAGCCGCTGATACAAGGCAGGATGGATCCATGACACCACCACCACCAGCCTGAGCCGCTGATACAAGGCAGGATGGATCCATGACACCACCACCACCAGCCTGACCCGCTGATACAAGGCAGGATGGATCCATGACACCACCAGCACCAGTCTGACCCGCTGATACAAGGCAGGATGGATCCATGACACCACCACCACCAGCCTGAGCCGCTGATACAAGGCAGGATGGATCCATGACACCACCACCACCAGCCTGACCCGCTGATACAAGGCAGGATGGATCCATGACACCACCAGCACCAGCCTGACCCGCTGATACAAGGCAGGATGGATCCATGACACCACCACCACCAGCCTGAGCCGCTGATACAAGGCAGGATGGATCCATGCTTTCATGTTGTTAACGCCAAATTCTGACCCTACCATCCGAATGTCGCAGCAGAAATCGAGACTCATCAGACCAGGCAACGTTTTTCCAATCTTCTACTGTACAATTTCCATGAGCTTGTGCAAATTGTAGCCTCAGTTTCCTGTTCTTAGCTGAAAGGAGCGGCACCCGGTGTGGTCTTCTGCTGCTGTAGCCCATCTGCCTCAAAGTTGGACATACTGGGGCACATTTACTTACCCGGCCCATTCGCGATCCAGCGGCGCGTTCTCTGCACAGGATTCGGGTCCGGCTGGGATTTAAGATGGTAGTTCCTCCGCCGTCCACCAGGTGGCGCTGCAGCGCCGAAAATAATCTTAACGCCCCGGAATGCACCATCCCATAGAAGGTGAAGGTGAGCGCTCCCCAAGCGACACATTTTCGGTTTTTAAATGCGGCGGTTTTTCCGAATACGTCGGGTTTTCGTTCGGCCACGCCCCCCCGATTTCTGTCGCGCGCATGCCGGCCCCGATGCGCCACAATCCGATCGCGTGCGCCAAAAACCCGGGGCAATTCATGTACAAGCGGCGCAAATCGGAAATATTCGGGTAACACGTCGGGAAAACGCGAATCGGGCCCTTAGTAAATGACCCCCACTGTGCGTTCAGAGATGCTCTTCTGCCTACCTTGGTTGTAACGGGTGGCGATTTGAGTCACTGTTGCCTTTCTATCAGCTGGAACCAGTCTGCCCATTCTCCTCTGACCTCTGGCATCAACAAGGCATTTCCGCCCACAGAACTGCCGCTCACTGGATGTTTTTTCTTTTTCGGACCATTCTCTGTAAACCCTAGAGATGGTTGTGCGTGAAAATCCCAGTAGATCAGCAGTTTCTGAAATACTCAGACCAGCCCTTCTGGCACCAACAACCATGCCACGTTCACAGGCCACAAATCACCTTTCTTCCCCATACTGATGCTCGGGAGAACTGCAGGAGATTGTCTTGACCATGTCTACATGCCTAAATGCACTGCCGCCATGTGATTGGCTGATTAGAAATTAAGTGTTAACGAGCAGTTGGACAGGTGGACCTAATAAAGTGGCCGGTGAGTGTATATACGACTGCAGGCTTGCGGCCTCATATACATCCCATGGACTGTAATGTAAATGTGGCCTTTTTAAAATACAATTGCCACAGAGACCAAAAAAAATGTAGCTGGGTTTACAATGATATAGTATACAACTTACATACAAATTTAACTTAAGAACAAACTTGCAGAATCTATCTTGGGACTGCCTGTACTGTTACCAATTAATACTACGACAAGACCAATATTCCAAACAATAGCGCTACAATTTCCAAATAATCCCTCTAAACTGCGACCCACAGCATCACCACAACATGAAGAGAATACCAACCTACAGATAATGAAGACAAGACTCTATACACAGACCAGTATTACCAATAATTGACCACATATAAACTCCATTTACTGATGATCTTTACCGCCATATTGTTATTGTACACACACCACCAAACAGAAGGCAAAATCACTAATGACACCTCTGTACCAGGCCCAAATAATAACATTACATCCTGATTATCACCACTACATAATGACTGGATAATACTGCGATACTATATGATAACCTACACACAGACCAGTATCTACCAGCATATAGGGACCATATAGTAGTATATACCAGTCCTGCACAGAGGCCGCAGTGTCATCCAATGACTTACAGGTGACGTCCCTGATGTTGTCTCCTCCCTTCTGTCTGATCTTCCAGGAGACTTCTTCCAGCCATGACTCTGCGGATTTATAAAACAGACATGGTTGGCATCGTCCTATATGCACCTCACATCTGACCCTCACATACACAACTGACCACACTGTACCCCCGCATATATTTTATATACCCTTCACCTCACAAGTGACCACACTGTTCCCCTACGTATATCATATATACCCCTCACACCACAACTGACCATACTGTGCCCCCACATATATCATATATACACCTCACACCACAACTGACCACACTGTACCCCACATATATCATATATACCCCTCACACCACAACTGACCACACTGTGCCCCCACATATATCATATAAACCCCTCACACCACAACTGACCACACTGTACCCCCCACATATATCATATATACCAATCACACCACAACTGACCACACTGTGCCCCCCCCCACATATATCATATATACCCCTCATACCACAACTGACCACACTGTGCCCCCCACATATATCATATATACCCATCACACCACAACTGACCACACTGTGTCCCCACATATATCATATATACCCCTCACACCACAACTGACCACACTGTACCCCCACATATATCATATATACCCATCACACCACAACTGACCACACTGTGCCCTCACATATATCATATATACTCCTCACACCACAACTGACCACACTATACCCCCACATATATCATATATACCCCTCACACCACAACTGACCACACTGTACCCCACATATATCATATATATCCCTCACACCACAACTGACCACACTGTACACCCCACATATATCATATATACCCCTCACACCACAACTGACCACACTGTACCCCCACATGTATCATATATACCCCTCACACCACAACAGACTACACTGTGCCCCCACATATATCATATGTACCCCTCACACCACAACTGACCACACTGTGCCCCCACGTATATCATATATACCTTTCACACCACAAATGACCACACTGTGCCCCCACATATATCATATATACACCTCACACCACAACTGACCACACTGTACCCCACATATATCATATATACCCCTCACACCACAACTGACCACACTGTACCCCACATATATCATATATACCCCTCACACCACAACTGACCACACTGTGCCCCAACATATATCATATATACCCCTCACACCACAAATGACTACACTGTGCCCCCACATATATCATATATACCCCTCACACCACAACTGACCACACTGTGCCCCCACATATATCATATATACCCCTCACACCACAACTGACCACACTGTGCCCAAATATATATCATATGTACCCCTCAAACCATAACTGACCACACTGTACCCCCACATATATCATATATACCCCTCACACCACAACTGACCACACTGTGCCCCCACATATATCATATATACCCCTCACACCACAACTGACCACACTGTGCCCCCACATATATCATATGTACCCCTCACACCACAACTGACCACAATGTGCCCCCCACATATATCATATATACCCCTCACACCACAACTGACCACACTGTACCCCACATATATCATATATACCGCTCACACTACAACTGACCACACTGTGCCCCACATATATCATATATACCCCTCACACTACAACTGACCACACTGTGCCCCACATATATCATATATACCCCTCACACCACAACTGACCACACTGTGTCCCCACATATATCATATATACCCCTCACACCACAACAGACTACACTGTACCCCCCACATATATCATATATATCCCTCACACCACAACTGACCACACTGTCCCCCAAATATATCATATATACCCCTCACACCACAACTGACCACACTGTACCCCCACATATATCATATATACCCCTCACACCACAACTGACCACACTATGCCCCCACATATATCATATATACCCCTTACACCACACCTGACCACACTGTGCCCCCACATATATCATATATACCCCTCACACCACAACTGACCACACTGTACACCCCACATATATCATATATACCCCTCACACTACAACTGACCACACTGTACCCCCACATATATCATATATACCCCTCACACCATAACTGACCACACTGTGCCCCCACATATATCATATATACCCCTCACACCACAACTGACCACACTGTGCCCCCACATATATCATATATACCCCTCACACCACAACTGACCACACTGTGCCCCCACATATATCATATATACCCCTCACACCAAAACTGACCACACTGTGTCCCCACATATATCATATATACCCCTCACACCACAACTGACCACACTGTGCCCCCACATATATCATATATACCCCTCACACCACAACTGACCACACTGTACCCCCACATATATCATATATACCCCTCACACCATAACTGACCACACTGTGCCCCCAAATATATCATATATACCCCTCACACCACAACTGACCACACTGTACACCCCTCATATATCATATATACCCCTCACACCACAACTGACCACACTGTACCCCCACATGTATCATATATACCCCTCACACCACAACTGACTACACTGTACCCCCACATATATCATATATACCCCTCACACCACAACTGCTCACACTGTGTCCCCACATATATCATATATACCCCTCACACCACAACTGACCACACTGTTCCCTAACATATATCATATATACCCCTCATACCACAACTGACCACACTGTGCCCCATATATATCATATATACCCCCTCACACCACAACTGACCGCACTGTACCCCCACATATATCAAATATACCCCTCACACCACAACTGACCACACTGTGCCCCCCACATATATCATATATACCCCTCACACCACAACTGACCACACTGTACCCTCACATATATCATATATACCCCTCACACTACAACTGACCACACTGTACCCTCACATATATCATATATACCCCTCACACTACAACTGACCACACTGTGCTCCCCACATATATCATATATACCCCTCACACCACAACTGTCCACACTGTGCCGCCACATGTATCATATATACCCCTCACACCCCAACTGACCACACTGTACTCCACATATATCATATATACCCCTCACACCATAACTGACCACACTGTGCCCCCACATATATCATATATACCCCTCACACCACAACTGACCACACTGTGCCCCCACATATATCATAAATACCCCTCACATCACAACTGTACACACTGTGCCCCCACATATATCATATATACCCCTCACACCACAACTGACCACACTGTACCCCCACATATATCATATATACTCCTCACACCACAACTGACCACACTGTGCCCCCACATATATCATATATACCCCTCTCACCACAACTGACCACACTGTGTTCCCCACATATATCATATATACCCCTCACACCACAACTGACCACACTGTACCCCCACATATATCATATATACTCCTCACACCACAACTGACCGCACTATACCCTCACATATATCATATATACCCCTAACACCACAACTGACCACACTGTACCCCCACATATATCATATATACTCCTCACGCCACAACTGACCACACTGTGCCCCCACATATATCATATATACCCCTCATACCACAACTGACCACACTGTGTTCCCCACATATATCATATATACCCCTCACACCACAACTGACCACACTGTACCTCCACATATATCATATGTACCCCTCACACCAAAACTGACCACACTGTGCTCCCCACATATATCATATATACCCCTCACACCACAACTGACTACACTGTACCCCCCACATATATCATATATACCTCTCACACCACAAATGACCACACTGTGCCCCCACATATATCATATATACCTCTCACACCACAACTGACCACACTGTGCCCCCACATATATCATATATACCCCTCACACCACAACTGACCACACTGTACCCCCACATATATCATATACACCCATCACACCTCAACTGAACACACTGTACCCCCACATATATCATATATACTCCTCACACCACAACTGACCACACTGTGCCCCCACATATATCATATATATCACTCACACCACAACTGACCACACTGTACCCCCACATATATCATATATACCCCTCACACCACAACTGACCACACTGTGCTCCCACATATATCATATATACCCCTCACACCACAACTGACCACACTGTACCCCCACATATATCATATATACCCCTCACACCACAACTGACCACACTGTGCTCCCACATATATCATATATACCCCTCACACCACAACTGACCACACTGTACCCCACATATATCATATGTACCTCTCACACCACAACTGACCACACTGTGCCCCCACATATATCATATATACCCCCACACCACAACTGACCACACTGTACACCCCACATATATCATATATACCCCTCACACCACAAATGACCACACTGTACCCCCACATATATCATATATACCCCTCACACCAGAACTGACCACACTGTACCCCACATATATCATATATACCCCTCACACCACAACTGACCACACTGTGCCCCCACATATATCATATATACCCCTCACACCACAACTGACCACACTGTACCCACACATATATCATATATACTCCTCACACCACAACTGACCACACTGTGCCCCCACATATATCATATATACCCCTCACACTACAACTGACCACACTGTGCCCCCCACATATATCTTATATACCCCTAACACCACAACTGACCACACTGTGCCCCCACATATATCATATATACTCCTCACACCACAACTGACCGCACTGTACCCCCACATATATCATATGTACCCCTCACACCATAACTGACCACACTGTGCTCCCCACATATATCAAATATACCCCTCACACCACAACTGTACACACTGCACCCCCACATATATCATATATACCCCTCACACCACAACTGACCACACTGTACCCCACATATATCAAATGTACCTCTCACACCACAACTGACCACACTGTACCCCCACATATATCATATATACCCCTCACACCACAACTGACCACACTGTGCCCCCACATATATCATATTTACCCCTCACACCACAACTGACCACACTGTGCCCCCCACATATATCATATATACCCCTCACACCACAACTGACCACACTGTGACCCCACATATATCATATATACCCCTCACACCACAACTGACCACACTGTGCAGCCACATATATCATATATACCCCTCACACCACAACTGACCACACTGTACCCCCACATATATCATATATACCCCTCACACCATAACTGACCACACTGTGCCCTCACATATATCATATATACCCCTCACACCATAACTGACCACACTGTGCCCTCACATATATCATATATACCCATCACACCACAACTGACCACACTGTGCCCTCACATATATCATATATACCCCTCACACCATAACTGACCACACTGTGCCCCCACATATATCATATATACCAATCACACCACAACTGACCACACTGTGCCCTCACATATATCATATATACTCCTCACACCACAACTGACCACACTATACCCCCACATATATCATATATACCCCTCACACCACAACTGACCACACTATACCCCCACATATATCATATATACCCATCACTCTACAACTGACCACATTGTACCCCAACATATATCATATATACCCATCACTCTACAACTGACCACACTATACCCCCACATATATCATATATACCCCTCACACCACAACTGTACACACTGTGCTCCCACATATATCATATATACCCCTCACACCCAACTGACCACACTGTACCCCACATATATCATATATACCCCTCACACCACAACTGACCACACTGTACACCTCACATATATCATATATACCCCTCACACCACAACTGACCACACTGTACACCTCACATATATCATATATACCCCTCACACCACAACTGACCACACTGTGTCCCACAAATATCATATATACCACTCACACCACAACTGACCACACTGTGCCCCTACATATAACATATATACCCCTCACACCACACCTGACCACACTGTAGCCCACATATATCATATATACCCCTCACACCACAACTGACCACACTGTACACCCCACATATATCATATATACCCCTCACACCACAACTGACCACACTGTGCCCCCACATATATCATATATACCCATCACTCTACAACTGACTACACTGTACCCCCACATATATCATATATACCCCTCACACCACACCTGACCACACTGTGCCCCCACATATATCATATATACCCATCACTCTACAACTGACCACACTGTACCCCCTCATATATCATATATACCCATCACTCTACAACTGACCACACTATACCCCCACATATATCATATATACCCCTCACACCACAACTGTACACACTGTGCTCCCACATATATCATATATACCCCTCACACCACAACTGAGCACACTGTACCCCACATATATCATATATACCCCTCACACCACAACTGACCACACTGTACACCTCACATATATCATATATACCCCTCACACCACAACTGACCACACTGTACACCTCACATATATCATATATACCCCTCACACCACAAGTGACCACACTGTGTCCCACATATATCATATATACCCCTCACACCACAACTGACCACACTGTGCCCCTACATATAACATATATACCCCTCACACCACACCTGACCACACTGTAGCCCACATATATCATATATACCCCTCACACCACAACTGACCACACTGTACCCCCACATATATCATATATACCCCTCACACCACAACTGACCACACTGTGCCCCCACATATATCATATATACCCATCACTCTACAACTGACTACACTGTGCCCCCACATATATCATATATACCCATCACACCACAACTGACCACACTGTGCCCTCACATATATCATATATACCCCTCACACCATAACTGACCACACTGTGCCCCCACATATATCATATATACCCATCACACCACAACTGACCACACTGTGCCCTCACATATATCATATATACTCCTCACACCACAACTGACCACACTATACCCCCACATATATCATATATACCCCTCACACCACAACTGACCACACTATACCCCCACATATATCATATATACCCATCACTCTACAACTGACCACACTGTACCCCAACATATATCATATATACCCATCACTCTACAACTGACCACACTATACCCCCACATATATCATATATACCCCTCACACCACAACTGTACACACTGTGCTCCCACATATATCATATATACCCCTCACACCCAACTGACCACACTGTACCCCACATATATCATATATACCCCTCACACCACAACTGACCACACTGTACACCTCACATATATCATATATACCCCTCACACCACAACTGACCACACTGTACACCTCACATATATCATATATACCCCTCACACCACAACTGACCACACTGTGTCCCACAAATATCATATATACCACTCACACCACAACTGACCACACTGTGCCCCTACATATAACATATATACCCCTCACACCACACCTGACCACACTGTAGCCCACATATATCATATATACCCCTCACACCACAACTGACCACACTGTGCAGCCACATATATCATATATACCCCTCACACCACAACTGACCACACTGTACCCCCACATATATCATATATACCCCTCACACCATAACTGACCACACTGTGCCCTCACATATATCATATATACCCCTCACACCATAACTGACCACACTGTGCCCTCACATATATCATATATACCCATCACACCACAACTGACCACACTGTGCCCTCACATATATCATATATACCCCTCACACCATAACTGACCACACTGTGCCCCCACATATATCATATATACCAATCACACCACAACTGACCACACTGTGCCCTCACATATATCATATATACTCCTCACACCACAACTGACCACACTATACCCCCACATATATCATATATACCCCTCACACCACAACTGACCACACTATACCCCCACATATATCATATATACCCATCACTCTACAACTGACCACATTGTACCCCAACATATATCATATATACCCATCACTCTACAACTGACCACACTATACCCCCACATATATCATATATACCCCTCACACCACAACTGTACACACTGTGCTCCCACATATATCATATATACCCCTCACACCCAACTGACCACACTGTACCCCACATATATCATATATACCCCTCACACCACAACTGACCACACTGTACACCTCACATATATCATATATACCCCTCACACCACAACTGACCACACTGTACACCTCACATATATCATATATACCCCTCACACCACAACTGACCACACTGTGTCCCACAAATATCATATATACCACTCACACCACAACTGACCACACTGTGCCCCTACATATAACATATATACCCCTCACACCACACCTGACCACACTGTAGCCCACATATATCATATATACCCCTCACACCACAACTGACCACACTGTACACCCCACATATATCATATATACCCCTCACACCACAACTGACCACACTGTGCCCCCACATATATCATATATACCCATCACTCTACAACTGACTACACTGTACCCCCACATATATCATATATACCCCTCACACCACACCTGACCACACTGTGCCCCCACATATATCATATATACCCATCACTCTACAACTGACCACACTGTACCCCCACATATATCATATATACCCATCACTCTACAACTGACCACACTATACCCCCACATATATCATATATACCCCTCACACCACAACTGTACACACTGTGCTCCCACATATATCATATATACCCCTCACACCACAACTGAGCACACTGTACCCCACATATATCATATATACCCCTCACACCACAACTGACCACACTGTACACCTCACATATATCATATATACCCCTCACACCACAACTGACCACACTGTACACCTCACATATATCATATATACCCCTCACACCACAAGTGACCACACTGTGTCCCACATATATCATATATACCCCTCACACCACAACTGACCACACTGTGCCCCTACATATAACATATATACCCCTCACACCACACCTGACCACACTGTAGCCCACATATATCATATATACCCCTCACACCACAACTGACCACACTGTACCCCCACATATATCATATATACCCCTCACACCACAACTGACCACACTGTGCCCCCACATATATCATATATACCCATCACTCTACAACTGACTACACTGTGCCCCCACATATATCATATATACCCATCACACCACAACTGACCACACTGTGCCCTCACATATATCATATATACCCCTCACACCATAACTGACCACACTGTGCCCCCACATATATCATATATACCCATCACACCACAACTGACCACACTGTGCCCTCACATATATCATATATACTCCTCACACCACAACTGACCACACTATACCCCCACATATATCATATATACCCCTCACACCACAACTGACCACACTATACCCCCACATATATCATATATACCCATCACTCTACAACTGACCACACTGTACCCCAACATATATCATATATACCCATCACTCTACAACTGACCACACTATACCCCCACATATATCATATATACCCCTCACACCACAACTGTACACACTGTGCTCCCACATATATCATATATACCCCTCACACCCAACTGACCACACTGTACCCCACATATATCATATATACCCCTCACACCACAACTGACCACACTGTACACCTCACATATATCATATATACCCCTCACACCACAACTGACCACACTGTACACCTCACATATATCATATATACCCCTCACACCACAACTGACCACACTGTGTCCCACAAATATCATATATACCACTCACACCACAACTGACCACACTGTGCCCCTACATATAACATATATACCCCTCACACCACACCTGACCACACTGTAGCCCACATATATCATATATACCCCTCACACCACAACTGACCACACTGTACACCCCACATATATCATATATACCCCTCACACCACAACTGACCACACTGTGCCCCCACATATATCATATATACCCATCACTCTACAACTGACTACACTGTACCCCCACATATATCATATATACCCCTCACACCACACCTGACCACACTGTGCCCCCACATATATCATATATACCCATCACTCTACAACTGACCACACTGTACCCCCACATATATCATATATACCCATCACTCTACAACTGACCACACTATACCCCCACATATATCATATATACCCCTCACACCACAACTGTACACACTGTGCTCCCACATATATCATATATACCCCTCACACCACAACTGAGCACACTGTACCCCACATATATCATATATACCCCTCACACCACAACTGACCACACTGTACACCTCACATATATCATATATACCCCTCACACCACAACTGACCACACTGTACACCTCACATATATCATATATACCCCTCACACCACAAGTGACCACACTGTGTCCCACATATATCATATATACCCCTCACACCACAACTGACCACACTGTGCCCCTACATATAACATATATACCCCTCACACCACACCTGACCACACTGTAGCCCACATATATCATATATACCCCTCACACCACAACTGACCACACTGTACCCCCACATATATCATATATACCCCTCACACCACAACTGACCACACTGTGCCCCCACATATATCATATATACCCATCACTCTACAACTGACTACACTGTGCCCCCACATATATCATATATACCCCTCACACCACACCTGACCACACTGTGCCCCCACATATATCATATATACCCATCACTCTACAACTGACCACACTGTACCCCCACATATATCATATATACCCATCACTCTACAACTGACCACACTGTGCCCCCACATATATCATATATACCCCTAACACCACAACTGACCACACTGTGCCCCCCACATATATCATATATACACCTCACACCACAACTGACCACACTGTGCCCCCACATATATAATATATACCCCTCACACCACAAATGACCACACTGTGCCCCACATATATCATATATACCCCTCACACCACAGCTGACCACACTGTGCTCCACAGATATATCATATATACTCCACCAGCTGTGGTCAAAGGGTTAAAACTCACAGGTTTGTGCTGACTCTGGGTGTTAGCAGTGGGCTATTGCTGCAATGTGCAGTAAAACCCATGTCTGTATGACGAGAGCTCGCCCTGTGCCCTCTCCACACATGCTTAACGGCTCCATTCTGTAATATTACGTCAGGGAGCGTTTAGGGGTTAATATACTACCCATGTATTATATATACTGGCCCCCTTAATTATTAAATATACCGGGCCCCAAATAAATTAAGGGTATTGTCACACATACCAGTAGCATAGGAGCTGTGCCTCGGCCTGATCTCATTAGCGTTACCAGTGAAACTCGTGTCATTGTTCACGCAAATAGGTTCGGGCCGAGGCACGGCCCCTGCGCTGGAAAACATAGCGTTAGCGATACATGTGACCACACTCTTAATATACTGGGCCCCCCTCAATTTATTATTTAATATACTACTCCCCTTTGTCAACCATTTTATATATTGGGCCTTAAATAATTAATAAATATACTGGTACCCCCCATAATGAATTGTTGAATATACTGCCCCCATTACTGAATATACTGCCCCCATGATAATTGAATATACTGCCCGCCCAATTATTAAATATACTGTCCTCATAATACATTATTAAATATACTGTCCCCCATAATAAATTATTGAATATACTGTCCCCCATAATACATTATTAAATATACTGCCCCCATAATACATTATTAAATATACTGTAACCATAATAAATTGTTAAATATACTGTCCTCATAATACATTATTAAATATACTGTCCCCCATAATAAATTATTGAATATACTGTCCCCCATAATACATTATTAAATATACTGTCCCCCATAATAAATTATTAAAAATACTGCCCCCCCATAATACATTATTAAATATACTGCCCCCATAATAAATTATTAAATATACTGCCCCCATAATACATTATTAAATATACTGCCCCCATAATACATTATTAAATATACTGCCCCCATAATAAATTATTAAATATACTGTCCCCCATAATACATTATTAAATATACTGCACCCATAATAAATTATTAAATATACTGCCCCCATAATAAATTATTAAATATACTGTCCCCATAATACATTATTAAATATACTGCCCCCCATAATACATTATTAAATATACTGCCCCCATAATACATTATTAAATATACTGCCCCATAATACATTATTAAATATACTGGCCCCATAATACATTATTAAATATACTGCCCCATAATATATTATTAAATATACTGCCCCCATAATAAATTATTAAATATACTGTCCCCATAATAAATTATTAAATATACTGTCCCCCATAATACATTATTAAATATACTGTCCCCCATAATAAATTATTAAATATACTGCCCCCATAATACATTATTAAATATACTGTCCCCCATAATAAATTATTAAATATACTGCCCCCATAATAAATTATTAAATATACTGTCCCCATAATACATTATTAAATATACTGTCCCCATAATAAATTATTAAATATACTGTCCCCCATAATACATTATTAAATATACTGTCCCCATAATACATTATTAAATATACTGTCCCCATAATAAATTATTAAATATACTGCCCCCATAATACATTATTAAATATACTGCCCCCATAATACATTATTAAATATACTGTCCCCATAATACATTATTAAATATACTGCCCCCGATAATATATTATTAAATATACTGTCCCCCATAATACATTATTAAATATACTGTCCCCCATAATTAATTATTAAATATACTGTCCCCATAGTACATTATTAAATATACTGCCCCCCATAATACATTATTAAATATACTGTCCCCCATAATAAATTATTAAATATACTGCCCCCATAATACAATATTAAATATACTGTCCCCCATAATAAATTATTAAATATACTGCCCCCATAATAAATTATTAAATATACTGCCCCCATAATAAATTATTAAATATACTGTCCCCATAATACATTATTAAATATACTGTCCCCATAATAAATTATTAAATATACTGTCCCCCATAATACATTATTAAATATACTGTCCCCATAATACATTATTAAATATACTGCCCCCATAATAAATTATTAAATATACTGTCCCCATAATAAATTATTAAATATACTGCCCCCATAATACATTATTAAATATACTGTCCCCATAATACATTATTAAATATACTGCCCCCGATAATATATTATTAAATATACTGTCCCCCATAATACATTATTAAATATACTGTCCCCCATAATTAATTATTAAATATACTGTCCCCATAGTACATTATTAAATATACTGCCCCCCATAATACATTATTAAATATACTGTCCCCCATAATAAATTATTAAATATACTGCCCCCATAATACACTATTAAATATACTGTCCCCCATAATAAATTATTAAATATACTGCCCCCATAATAAATTATTAAATATACTGCCCCCATAATACATTATTAAATATACTGTCCCCATAATAAATTAGTAAATATACTGCCCCCATAATAAATTATTAAATATACTGTCCCCATAATACATTATTAAATATACTGCCCCCCCATAATAAATTATTAAATATACTGCCCCCCATTATTAAATATACTGCCCCCATAATACATTATTAAATATACTGCCCCCCCATAATAAATTATTAAATATACTGTCCCCCATAATACATTATTAAATATACTGCCCCCATAATATATTATTAAATATACTGCCCCCATAATACATTATTAAATAAACTGCCCCCCATAATACATTATTAAATATACTGCCCCCATAATAAATTATTAAATATACTAGCCCCATAATACATTATTAAATATACTGCCCCATAATAAATTATTAAATATACTGCCCCATAATACATTATTAAATATACTGTCCCCCATTATTAAATATACTGTCCCCCATAATACATTATTAAATATACTGTCCCCATAATACATTATTAAATATACTGTCCCCCATAATACATTATTAAATATACTGTCCCCATAATACATTATTAAATATACTGTCCCCCATAATACATTATTAAATATACTGCCCCCATAATAAATTATTAAATATACTGTCCCCCATAATACATTATTAAATATACTGCCCCCATAATAAATTATTAAATATACTGTCCCCCATAATACATTATTAAATATACTGCCCCCATAATAAATTATTAAATATATTGCCCCCAAAATACATTATTAAATATACTGTCCCCCATAATACATTATTAAATATACTGCCCCCATAATAAATTATTAAATATACTGCCCCCATAATACATTATTAAATATACTGCCCCCCATAATAAATTATTAAATATACTGTCCCCCATAATACATTATTAAATATACTGCCCCCATAATAAATTATTAAATATACTGTCCCCCATAATACATTATTAAATATACTGCCCCCATAATACATTATTAAATATACTGTCCCCCATAATACATTATTAAATATACTGCCCCCATAATAAATTATTAAATATACTGCCCCCATAATACATTATTAAATATACTGTCCCCCATAATACATTATTAAATATACTGCCCCCATAATAAATTATTAAATATACTGCCCCCATAATACATTATTAAATATACTGCCCCATAATAAATTATTAAATATACTGTCCCCATAATACATTATTAAATATACTGTCCCCATAATAAATTATTAAATATATTGCCCCCAAAATACATTATTAAATATACTGTCCCCCATAATACATTATTAAATATACTGCCCCCCATAATACATTATTAAATATACTGCCCCCATAATACATTATTAAATAAACTGCCCCCCATAATACATTATTAAATATACTGTCCCCATAATAAATTATTAAATATACTGTCCCCCATAATACATTATTAAATATACTGTCCCCCATAATAAATTATTAAATATACTGTCCCCATAATAAATTAGTAAATATACTGCCCCCATAATAAATTATTAAATATACTGCCCCCCATAATACATTATTAAATATACTGCCCCCAATAATATATTATTAAATATACTGCCCCCATAATACATTATTAAATATACTGTCCCCCATAATACATTAATAAATATACTGTCCCCCATAATAAATTATTGAATATACTAACCTTCATAATACATTATTAAATATACTGCCCCCCATTATTAAATATACTGCCCCCATAATAAATTATTAAATATACTGTCCCCCATAATAAATTATTAAATATACTGCCCCCATAATACATTATTAAATATACTGCCCCCCATAATACATTATTAAATATACTGCCCCCCATAATACATTATTAAATATACTGTCCCCCATAATACATTATTAAATATACTGCCCCCCATAATACATTATTAAATATACTGTCCCCATAATACATTATTAAATATACTGCCCCCATAATAAATTATTAAATATACTGCCCCCATAATAAATTATTAAATATACTGCCCCCCATAATACATTATTAAATATGCTGTCCCCCATAATACATTATTAAATATACTGTCCCCCATAATAAATTATTGAATATACTGTCCCCCATAATACATTATTAAATATACTGCCCCCATAATACATTATTAAATATACTGTCCCCATAATACATTATTAAATATACTGTCCCCATAATACATTATTAAATATACTGCCCCCCATAATAAATTATTGAATATACTGCCCAGTGGCGTAACTACCGCCGTAGCAGCCGTAGCGGTTGCTACGGGGCCCGTGAGTGTCAGGGGCCCGGGAAGCGGCACAATCACAATGTCTGGAGACTGCGCTGTATTTTCGTACCCGGTCCGACCGCCTCACGGGCCCTGCTATACGCGCATTAAGGTTGATATCATGGCCCGTCCCCCTCTTTGTCAAGCCCACCCCACTGTTTCCGTCCTGTCCCCAGCGCACAGACCGCCTGGCCAGCACGTTGCTCCCGCGGCTGGCATACTGGTCCCACAGCTGCCCGTCCACCCGCCGCACTTCTACTGCAGCTGCCCGGCCAGCATGATGCTCTTACGGCCGGTACCTTGGTCCCGCAGCTGCCCGCCCGTCCTCAGCGCTGTTCCTGCTGGCGCCCGGCGGACATGCTGCTCCTGCTGGTGCCCGGCAGACATGCTGCTCCTGCGGCTGCCCAGCCGTTACCCCGGTCGCCCTAAACTATGCTCCCGCAGCTGTCTGGCAGGGTCCGCGGCCACCCTGCAGGCTCCCCGCTCCCGCGGCTACCCTGCAGGCCCCGCGGCCTACCTGCAGGCTCCCCGGTCCCGCGGCCACAATGCAGGCTCCCCGGTCCCGCGGCCACAATGCAGGCTCCCCGGTCCCGCGGCCACAATGCAGGCTCCCCGGACCCGCGGCCACAATGCAGGCTCCCCGGACCCGCGGCCTCCCTGCAGGCTCCCCGGTCCCGCGGCCACAATGCAGGCTCCCCGGTCCCGCGGCCACAATGCAGGCTCCCCGGTCCCGCGGCCACAATGCAGGCTCCCCGGTCCCGCGGCCACAATGCAGGCTCCCCGGACCCGTGGCCACAATGCAGGCTCCCCGGACCCGCGGCCACAATGCAGGCTCCCCGGACCCGCGGCCTCCCTGCAGGCTCCCCGGTCCCGCGGCCACCCTGCCCACCAAGTTGCTGCCGCTGCCGCCCGGCCGGCACACTTCATAGCCCTGCAGGATGCCTCCTAACCGACCCACCCCACTGCAAGATATGTAAGTCCCTATATATGTATGTATAGCTAATGAATGTATGCTATATGTGTGTATTTGCTTACAGTATATACTGTATGTATGTGTGCATTTGCAGTATGAGTGTATATGCTGTATATACTGTATGTATGTGTGTATATGCTGCATATACTGTATGTATGTGTGTATATGCTGTAAACACTGTATGTATGTGTGTATATGCTGCATATACTGTATGTATGTTTGTATATGCTGCATATACTGTATGTATGTGTGTATATGCTGTAAACACTGTATGTATGTGTGTTTATGCTGCATATACTGTATGTATGTGTGTATATGCTGCATATACTGTATGTATGTGTGTATATGCTGCATATACTGTATGTATGTATATGCTGTATATACTGTATGTATGTGTGTATATGCTGCATATACTGTATGTATGTGTGTATATGCTGCATACACTGTATGTATGTGTGTATATGCTGCATACACTGTATGTATGTGTGTATATGCTGTATATACTGTATGTATGTGTGTATATGCTGCATATACTGATGTATGTGTGTAAACGCCCTATATACTGTATGTTTGATTATATGCTGTATTTATGTGTGTTTGCTGTATGCATATGCTTTTTGTGTGTATATACTGTATATAGATTCAATATATGTGCATATGATGTCTATATACTGTATGTTTATGTATATGATTTTTGTATGCTATATGTATGTATATAAACAGAATGCGTGTAACTTTAGTGTATAGATGTATATATGAGTACATAAATGTGTGCATATGAGTGTATATGTATGTATGTGTGGACGAGTATATAAAAGTGAGTGTAGAATGTTATGTTGTGTTATGTTGTATAAACGTGTGTGTATGAATATTTTTAAGGGGGGCCCCATGCAAAAATCTGCTATGGGGCCCTGCCTCTTCTAGTTACGCCACTGATACTGCCCTTCATAATACATTATTAAATAAACTGCCCCCCATTATTAAATATACTGCCCCCATAATACATTATTAAATATACTGTCCCCATAATAAATTATTAAATATACTGTCCCCATAATACATTATTAAATATACTGTCCCCCATAACAAATTATTAAATATACTGTCCCCCATAATAAATTATTAAATATACTGCCCCCCATAATACATTATTAAATATACTGTCCCCATAATAAATTATTAAATATACTGCCCCCCATATTGCATTATTAAATATACTGCCCCCCATAATACATTATTAAATATATTGCCCCCAAAATACATTATTAAATATACTGTCCCCCATAATATATTATTAAATATACTGCCCCCATAATAAATTATTAAATATACTGCCCCCCATAACACATTATTAAATATACTGTCCCCCATAATAAATTATTAAATATACTGCCCCCCATAATACATTATTAAATATACTGTCCCCATAATAAATTATTAAATATACTGCCCCCCATATTACATTATTAAATATACTGCCCCCAATAATATATTATTAAATATATTGCCCCCAAAATACATTATTAAATATACTGTCCCCCATAATACATTATTAAATATACTGCCCCCATAATACATTATTAAATATACTGCCCCCCATAATACATTATTAAATATACTGTCCCCCATAATAAATTATTAAATATACTGCCCCCATAATACATTATTAAATATACTGTCACCATAATACATTATTAAATATACTGTCCCCCATAATACATTATTAAATATACTGCCCCCATAATAAATTATTAAATATACTGCCCCCCATAATACATTATTAAATATACTGCCCCCAATAATATATTATTAAATATACTGCCCCCATAATACATTATTAAATATACTGTCCCCCATAATACATTATTAAATATACTGCCCCCCATAATACATTATTAAATATACTGCCCCCAATAATATAATATTAAATATACTGCCCCCATAATACATTATTAAATATACTGTCCCCATAATACATTATTAAATATACTGCCCCCATAATAAATTATTAAATATACTGCCCCCATAATACATTATTAAATAAACTGCCCCCATAATAAATTATTAAATATACTGCCCCCATAATACATTATTAAATATACTGCCCCATAATACATTATTAAATAAACTGTCCCCCATAATACATTATTAATAGAGATGAGCGAGCACTAAAATGCTCGGGTACTCGTTATTCGAGACGAACTTTTCCCGATGCTCGAGTGCTCGTCTCGAATAACGAACCCCATTGAAGTCAATGGGAGACTCGAGCATTTTTCAAGGGGACCAAGGCTCTGCACAGGGAAGCTTGGCCAAACACCTGGGAACCTCAGAAAAGGATGGAAACACCACGGAAATGGACAGGAAACAGCAGGGGCAGCATGCATGGATGCCTCTGAGGCTGCTTAATCGCACCATTATGCCAAAATTATGGGCAACAGCATGGCCATGACAGAGTGACCGAATGAGGCTAGATAGCATCTAAAACATCCAATAATTGACCCTGACACTATAGGGGACGGCATGCAGAGGCAGCGGCAGCAGGCTAGAGAGTGGCATGGCGACATACCCTAAATGGACTCAGGCTTCAAACCAATGGGTGGCAGAGAGGAACCAAAGGAGGTGAGCAAGAAGCGCTCAAATAATATCGGTACATGATAAAAGTTTGCCAGTATATTTTGTGGATTACACAGCAGGGTGGCGACAAAGTTAACATGGAAGCCATGAAAACAACCCAAAATTCTGCCTGACACAGCTCGTTTGATAAGGGGACCATGTATGGAGGCAGTGAACTAGTAGTAGATTAAAGGTTCTGCAGTTAAAACTATGTTAGTTGGATCTTGGCATGGAGTTGGCGCTCCGCTGCCAGGCGAGCTTTCGCCAATCCAAGCCCCTGTCTCTAGGCTACTCCCCAAACAGCACTTCTAAGAACCTTTTGTATAAGATCAAGTGTAGTAGCGTTCTTATAAGTTTAGGATATGGCGGGTGAGGGGAATGTAAACAGATGCGCAAGAAGCGCTGAAATAATATCGGTACATGATAAAAGTTTGCCAGTATATTTTGTGGATAACACAGCTGGGTGGCGACAAAGTTAACAACTTTGATGTGGAATCCATGAAAACAACCCAAATTTCTGCCTGACACACCTCGTTTGATAAAGGGACGATGTATGGAGGCAGCTATATGGACGACTTTTGGAGGTAGCAATGGAGACAACGTGTGGAGGCTGCTATGGAGACAATTTAATTTGGATAGTGCCTGTATGTGGCAGTCCCAAAAAATTTTCAAACCAGAGGAGCAGGTAGGTGGCCCTCCAGAAAAATAGAATAGATTGAGTGCCTGTATGTGGCAGTCCCAAAAAGTTTTCAAACCAGAGGAGCAGGTAGGTGGCCCTCCAGAAAAATTGAATAGATTGAGTGCCTGTATGTGGCAGTCCCAAAAAGTTTTCAAACCAGAGGAGCAGGTAGGTGGCCCTCCAGAAAAATTGAATAGATTGAGTGCCTGTATGTGGCAGTCCCAAAAAGTTTTCAAACCAGAGGAGCAGGTAGGTGGCCCTCCAGAAAAATTGAATAGATTGAGTGCCTGTATGTGGCAGTCCCAAAGAGTTTTCAAACCAGAGGAGCAGGTAGGTGGCCCTCCAGAAAAATTGAATAGATTGAGTGCCTGTATGTGGCAGTCCCAAAAAGTTTTCAAACCAGAGGAGCAGGTAGGTGGCCCTCCAGAAAAATAGAATAGATTGAGTGCCTGTATGTGGCAGTCCCAAAAAGTTTTTAAACCAGAGGAGCAGGTAGGTGGCCCTCCAGAAAAATAGAATAGATTGAGTGCCTGTATGTGGCAGTCCCAAAAAGTTTTTAAACCAGAGGAGCAGGTAGGTGGCCCTCCAGAAAAATGGAATCGATTGAGTGCCTGTATGTGGCAGTCCCAAAAAGTTTTCAAACCAGAGGAGCAGGTAGGTGGCCCTCCAGAAAAATAGAATAGATTGAGTGCCTGTATGTGGCACTCCCAAAAATTGTTTAAAACAGAGGAACGGGTCGGTGGCCCTCCAGAAAAATTGAATAGATTGAGTGCCTGTATGTGGCACTCCCAAAAATTGTTTAAAACAGAGGACCGGGTCGGTGGCCCTCCAGAAAAATTAAATGCATAAAGTACTATAGCAAGAGCCAGTGGGCCCTGTCAAAAAATAGCCAGTTTCCTCTGCTTTACTGTACAAAGAGGAGGAGAAGGAGGAAAATGAGGAGGAGGAGGAGTGGATCAATTATTCAGGTTGAGCTTCCTTCACCTGGTGGAGATTGGAAATTATGAGAAATCCAGGCTTTATTCATCTTAATAAGCGTCAGCCTGTCAGCGCTGTCAGTCGACAGGCGTGTACGCTTATCGGTGATGATGCCACCAGCTGCACTGAAAACCCGCTCGGACAAGACGCTAGCGGCAGGGCAGGCAAGAACCTCCAAGGCGTACAGCGCCAGTTCGTGCCACATGTCCAGCTTTGAAACCCAGTAGTTGTAGGGAGCTGTGTGATCATTTAGGACGATGGTATGGTCAGCTACGTACTCGCTCACCATCTTTCTGTAAAGATCAGCCCTACTCTGCCGAGACTGGGGACAGGTGACAGTGTCTTGCTGGGGTGACATAAAGCTGGCAAAAGCCTTGTAAAGCGTACCCTTGCCAGTGCTGGACAAGCTGCCTGCTCGCCTACTCTCCCTCGCTACTTGTCCCGCAGAACTACGCACTCTGCCGCTAGCGCTGTCAGAAGGGAAATACTGTTTCAGCTTGTGCACCAGGGCCTGCTGGTATTCATGCATTCTCACACTCCTTTCCTCTGCAGGGATGAGAGTGGAAAGATTTTGCTTGTACCGTGGGTCCAGGAGAGTGAACACCCAGTAATCGGTGCTGGAATAAATTCTTTGAACGCGAGGGTCACGGGATAGGCAGCCTAGCATGAAATCTGCCATATGCGCCAGAGTACCAACGCGTAAGAATTCACTCCCCTCACTGGCCTGACTGTCCATTTCCTCCTCCTCCAACTCCTCCAACTCCTCTTCTTCTGCCCATACACGCTGAACAGTAAAGGACTCAACAATGGTCCCCTCTTGTGTCTCGCCAACATTCTCCTCCTCTTCCTCCTCATCCTCCTCCACCTCCACCTCCTCCGATATGCGCTGAGAAACAGACCTAAGGGTGCTTTGGCTATCAACAAGGGAATCTTCTTCCCCCGTCTCTTGTGACGAGCGCAAAGCTTCCGACTTCATGCTGATCAGAGAGTTTTTCAACAGGCCAAGCAGCGGGATGGTGAGGCTGATGATGGCGGCATCGCCACTGACCATCTGTGTTGACTCCTCAAAGTTACTCAGCACCTGACAGATATCAGACATCCACGTCCACTCCTCATTGTAGACTTGAGGAAGCTGACTGACCTGACTACCAGTTCTGGTGGAAGTTGACATCTGGCAGTCTACAATGGCTCGGCGCTGCTGGTAAACTCTGGATAACATGGTCAGTGTTGAATTCCACCTCGTGGGCACGTCGCACAACAGTCGGTGAGCGGGCAGTTGGAGGCGGCGCTGCGCTGCCCTGAGAGTGGCAGCATCTGTGCTGGACTTCCTGAAATGCGCACAGATGCGGCGCACCTTCGTGAGCAAATCTGACAGATTGGGGTATGTCTTGAGGAAACGCTGAACTATCAGATTTAACACATGGGCCAGGCATGGCACATGTGTCAGTCTGCCGAGTTGCAGAGCCGCCACCAGGTTACGGCCGTTGTCACACACAACCATGCCTGGCTTCAGGTTCAGCGGTGCCAGCCACAGATCAGTCTGCGCCGTGATGCCCTGTAATAGCTCTTGGGCGGTGTGCCTTTTATCGCCTAGGCTCAGCAGTTTGAGCACCGCCTGCTGTCGCTTAGCGACGGCACTGCTGCTGTGCCTAGAGCTACCGACTGATGGCGCCGTGCCCACGGATGGTAGTTCGGAGGAGGAGGTGGAGGAGGGGTGGGAGGAGGAGGAGGCATAGTAGGCCTGAAACACCTGGACCGAGGTAGGCCCCGCAATCCTCGGCGTCGGCAGTATATGAGCAGCCCCAGGGTCAGACTCGGTCCCAGCCTCCACCAAGTTAACCCAATGTGCCGTCAGCGATATATAGTGGCCCTGCCCGGCAGCACTCGTCCACGTGTCCGTGGTCAGGTGGACCTTGTCAGAAACGGCGTTGGTCAGGGCACGGGTGATGTTGTCTGACACGTGCTGGTGCAGGGCTGGGACGGCACATCGGGAAAAGTAGTGGCGGCTGGGGACCGAATACCAAGGGGCGGCCGCCGCCATGAGGTTGCGAAAGGCCTCGGTCTCTACTAGCCTATAGGGCAGCATCTCCAGGCTAAGCAATCTGGAGATGTGCACATTAAGGGCTTGGGCGTGCGGGTGGGTTGCACTATATTTGCGTTTCCGCTCCAGCGTCTGGGGTATGGAGAGCTGAACGCTGGTGGATGCTGTGGAGGATCGTGGAGGCGACGATGGGGTTTTTGTGGCAGGGTCCTGGGCAGGGGGCTGACTATCAGCTGACACAGGGGAAGGAGCAGTGGTGTGCACGGCCGGAGGTGAACGGGCTTGTTGCCACTGAGTGGGGTGTTTAGCATTCATATGCCTGCGCATACTGGTGGTAGTTAAGCTAGTAGTGGTGGAACCCCTGCTGAGCCTGGTTTGGCAAATGTTGCACACCACAGTCCGTCGGTCATCCGGTGTTTCCTTAAAGAACCTTCAGACTTCTGAAGATCTAGCCCTCGCCGCAAGAGCCCTCGCCACGGGAGCTTCACTAGTTGACACATTTGGCGCTGATGCACCAGCTCTGGCCCTGCCTCTCCGTCTGGCCCCACCACTGCCTCTTCCAACCTGTTCTGGTCGAGGACTCTCCTCCGTCTCAGAAGCACTGTGTTCACCCGGCCTCTCAACCCAGCTTGGGTCTGTCACCTCATCATCCTCCGATCCCTCAGTCTGCTCCCCCCTCGGACTTCCTGCCCTGACAACAACTTCCCCACTGTCTGACAACCGTGTCTCCTCATCGTCGGACACCTCTTTACACACTTCCACTACGTCAAGAAGGTCATCATCACCCACAGACTGTGACTGGTGGAAAACCTGGGCATCGGAAAATTGCTCAGCAGCAACCGGACAAGTGGTTTGTGACTGTGGGAAGGGTCCAGAAAACAGTTCCTCAGAGTATGCCGGTTCAAATGCCAAATTTTCCTGGGAGGGGGCAGACTGGGGGGGAGGAGGCTGAGGTGCAGGAGCTGGAGGAGTGGCGATTTCGGTGACATGGGTGGACTGCGTGGAAGACTGACTGGTGGACAAATTGCTCGAAGCATTGTCAGCAATCCACGACATCACCTGTTCGCACTGTTCTGGCCTCAACAGTGCTCTACCACGAGTCCCAGTAACTTCAGACATGAACCTAGGGAGTGTAGCTCTGCGGCGTTCCCCTGCTCCCTCATCAGCAGGTGGTGTCTCACCCCGCCCAGGACCACGGCCACTGACCCCTGCAGTAGTTGGACGCCCACGTCCCCGCCCTCGTCCTCTACCCCTAGCCCTCGGGTTAAACATTTTTAAAATGAGAGTTATAACTTTATTTTTTTTTTTTTAACTTTTTTTGGGTTTTTTTTGTGTTTTTTGTTTTTTTTGTGTTTTTTGTTTTTTTGTGTGTTTTTTGTTTTTTTTTGAGTTTTTAAAACCAAACAATGCTATCCTATTGCTAAATACACTAAATATAGTGTCCCATAATACATTATTAAATATACTGTCCCCCATAATACATTATTAAATATACTGTCCCCATAATAAATTATTAAATATACTGCCCCCATAAAACATTATTAAATATACTGTCCCCCATAATACATTATTAAATATACTGCCCCCCATAATAAATTATTAAATATACTGCCCCCCATATTACATTATTAAATATACTGCCCCCAATAATATATTATTAAATATACTGTCCCCCATAATACATTATTAAATATACTGCCCCCATAATAAATTATTAAATATACTGCCCCCATAATACATTATTAAATATACTGTCCCCCATAATACATTATTAAATATACTGCCCCCAATAATATATTATTAAATATACTGTCCCCCATAATAAATTATTAAATATACTGCGCCCCATATTACATTATTAAATATACAGTCCCCCATAATACATTATTAAATATACTGCCCCCATAATAAATTATTAAATATACTGCCCCCCATAATACATTATTAAATATACTGTCCCCCATAACAAATTATTAAATATACTGCCCCCCATAATACATTATTAAATATACTGCCCCCAATAATATATTATTAAATATATTGCCCCCAAAATACATTATTAAATATACTGTCCCCCATAATACATTATTAAATATACTGTCCCCATAATACATTATTAAATATACTGCCCCCATAATAAATTATTAAATATACTGCCCCCCATAATACATTATTAAATATACTGCCCCCAATAATATATTATTAAATATACTTCCCCCATAATACATTATTAAATATACTGCCCGCCATAATACATTATTAAATATACTGCCCCCAATAATATATTATTAAATATATTGCCCCCAAAATATATTATTAAATATACTGTCCCCATAATACATTTTTAAATATACTGCCCCCATAATAAATTATTAAATATACTGCCCCCCATAATACATTATTAAATATACTGCCCCCAATAATATATTATTAAATATCCTGCCCCCATAATACATTATTAAATATACTGTCCCCCATAATACATTATTAAATATACTGTCCCCATAATACATTATTAAATATACTGCCCCCCATAATACATTATTAAATATACTGCCCCCAATAATATATTATTAAATATACTGCCCCCATAATACATTATTAAATATACTGCCCCCATAATAAATTATTAAATATACTGCCCCCATAATACATTATTAAATATACTGCCCCCATAATAAATTATTAAATATACTGCCCCCATAATACATTATTAAATATACTGCCCCCATAATAAATTATTAAATATACTGCCCCCATAATACATTATTAAATATACTAGCCCCATAATACATTATTAAATATATTGCCCCCAAAATACATTATTAAATATACTGTCCCCCATAATACATTTTTAAATATACTGCCCCCATAATAAATTATTAAATATACTGCCCCCCATAATACATTATTAAATATACTAGCCCCATAATACATTATTAAATATACTGCCCCCATAATACATTATTAAATATACTGCCCCCATAATACATTATTAAATATACTGCCCCCATAATAAATTATTGAATATACTGTCCCCATAATACATTATTAAATATACTGCCCCCATAATAAGTTATTGAATATACTGTCCCCATAATAAATTATTAAATATACTGTCCCCATAATACATTATTAAATATACTGCCCCCCATAATAAATTATTAAATATACTGCCCCCCATAATACATTATTAAATATACTGTCCCCCATAATACATTATTAAATATACTGCCCCCATAATACATTATTAAATATACTGCCCCCATAATTAATTATTAAATATTCTGCCCCCATAATACATTATTAAATATACTGCCCCCATAATTAATTATTAAATATACTGCCCCCATAATACATTATTAAATATACTGCCCCCCATAATACATTATTAAATATACTGCCCACATAATACATTATTAAATATACTGCCCCCATAATGCATTATTAAATATACTGCCCCCATAATACATTATTAAATATACTGTCCCCATAATAAATTATTAAATATACTGCCCCATAATACATTATTAAATATACTGCCCCCATAATAAATTATTAAATATACTGTCCCCATAATACATTATTAAATATACTGCCCCCCATAATAAATTATTAAATATACTGCCCCCCATAATACATTATTAAATATACTGCCCCCCATTATTAAATATACTGCCCCCCATAATACATTACTAAATATACTGCCCCCCATTATTAAATATAATGTCCCCCATAATAAATTATTAAATATACTGCCCCCCATTATTAAATATACTGCCCCCCATAATACATTATTAAATATACTGCCCCCCATTATTAAATATACTGTCCCCCATAATAAATTATTAAATATACTGCCCCCCATAATACATTATTAAATATACTGCCCCCAATAATATATTATTAAATATATTGCCCCCAAAATACATTATTA
The DNA here is from genome assembly GCF_040894005.1 of Engystomops pustulosus. Classification (NCBI taxonomy): domain Eukaryota; kingdom Metazoa; phylum Chordata; class Amphibia; order Anura; family Leptodactylidae; genus Engystomops; species Engystomops pustulosus. The sequence continues at coordinate 292,331 of NW_027284963.1, forward strand.
AATATACTGTCCCCCATAATACATTATTAAATATACTGCCCCCAATAATATATTATTAAATATATTGCCCCCAAAATACATTATTAAATATACTGTCCCCCATAATAAATTATTAAATATACTTCCCCCCATATTACATTATTAAATATACTGCCCCCAATAATATATTATTAAATATATTGCCCCCAAAATACATTATTAAATATACTGTCCCCCATAATACATTATTTAATATACTGCCCCCCATAATACATTATTAAATATACTGTCCCCATAATAAATTATTAAATATACTGTCCCCCATAATAAATTATTAAATATACTGTCCCCCATAATAAATTATTAAATATACTGCCCCCATAATACATTATTAAATATACTGCCCCCATAATAAATTATTAAATATACTGCCCCCCATAATACATTATTAAATATACTGCCCCCATAATAAATTATTAAATATACTGCCCCCCATAATACATTATTAAATATACTGCCCCCCATTATTAAATATACTGCCCCCCATAATAAATTATTAAATAAACTGCCCCCCATTATTAAATATACTGCCCCCATAATAAATTATTAAATATACTGCCCCCCATAATAAATTATTAAATATACTGCCCCCATAATACATTATTAAATATACTGTCCCCCATAATAAATTATTAAATATACTGCCCCCCATAATACATTATTAAATATACTGCCCCCATAATTAATTATTAAATATACTGCCCCCATAATACATTATTAAATATACTGCCCCCATAATAAATTATTGAATATACTGTCCCCATAATAAATTATTAAATATACTGTCCCCATAATACATTATTAAATATACTGCCCCCCATAATAAATTATTAAATATACTGCCCCCCATAATACATTATTAAATATACTGCCCCCCATTATTAAATATACTGCCCCCCATAATACATTATTAAATATACTGCCCCCCATTATTAAATATAATGTCCCCCATAATAAATTATTAAATATACTGCCCCCCATTATTAAATATACTGCCCCCCATAATACATTATTAAATATACTGCCCCCCATTATTAAATATACTGTCCCCCATAATAAATTATTAAATATACTGCCCCCCATAATACATTATTAAATATACTGCCCCCAATAATATATTATTAAATATATTGCCCCCAAAATACATTATTAAATATACTGCCCCCCATAATACATTATTAAATATACTGCCCCCAATAATATATTATTAAATATATTGCCCCCAAAATACATTATTAAATATACTGTCCCCCATAATAAATTATTAAATATACTTCCCCCCATATTACATTATTAAATATACTGCCCCCAATAATATATTATTAAATATATTGCCCCCAAAATACATTATTAAATATACTGTCCCCCATAATACATTATTTAATATACTGCCCCCCATAATACATTATTAAATATACTGCCCCCATAATAAATTATTAAATATACTGCCCCCCATAATACATTATTAAATATACTGCCCCCAATAATATATTATTAAATATACTTCCCCCATAATACATTATTAAATATACTGCCCGCCATAATACATTATTAAATATACTGCCCCCAATAATATATTATTAAATATATTGCCCCCAAAATATATTATTAAATATACTGTCCCCATAATACATTTTTAAATATACTGCCCCCATAATAAATTATTAAATATACTGCCCCCCATAATACATTATTAAATATACTGCCCCCAATAATATATTATTAAATATCCTGCCCCCATAATACATTATTAAATATACTGTCCCCCATAATACATTATTAAATATACTGTCCCCATAATACATTATTAAATATACTGCCCCCCATAATACATTATTAAATATACTGCCCCCAATAATATATTATTAAATATACTGCCCCCATAATACATTATTAAATATACTGCCCCCATAATAAATTATTAAATATACTGCCCCCATAATACATTATTAAATATACTGCCCCCATAATAAATTATTAAATATACTGCCCCCATAATACATTATTAAATATACTGCCCCCATAATAAATTATTAAATATACTGCCCCCATAATACATTATTAAATATACTAGCCCCATAATACATTATTAAATATATTGCCCCCAAAATACATTATTAAATATACTGTCCCCCATAATACATTTTTAAATATACTGCCCCCATAATAAATTATTAAATATACTGCCCCCCATAATACATTATTAAATATACTAGCCCCATAATACATTATTAAATATACTGCCCCCATAATACATTATTAAATATACTGCCCCCATAATACATTATTAAATATACTGCCCCCATAATAAATTATTGAATATACTGTCCCCATAATACATTATTAAATATACTGCCCCCATAATAAGTTATTGAATATACTGTCCCCATAATAAATTATTAAATATACTGTCCCCATAATACATTATTAAATATACTGCCCCCCATAATAAATTATTAAATATACTGCCCCCCATAATACATTATTAAATATACTGTCCCCCATAATACATTATTAAATATACTGCCCCCATAATACATTATTAAATATACTGCCCCCATAATTAATTATTAAATATTCTGCCCCCATAATACATTATTAAATATACTGCCCCCATAATTAATTATTAAATATACTGCCCCCATAATACATTATTAAATATACTGCCCCCCATAATACATTATTAAATATACTGCCCACATAATACATTATTAAATATACTGCCCCCATAATGCATTATTAAATATACTGCCCCCATAATACATTATTAAATATACTGTCCCCATAATAAATTATTAAATATACTGCCCCATAATACATTATTAAATATACTGCCCCCATAATAAATTATTAAATATACTGTCCCCATAATACATTATTAAATATACTGCCCCCCATAATAAATTATTAAATATACTGCCCCCCATAATACATTATTAAATATACTGCCCCCCATTATTAAATATACTGCCCCCCATAATACATTACTAAATATACTGCCCCCCATTATTAAATATAATGTCCCCCATAATAAATTATTAAATATACTGCCCCCCATTATTAAATATACTGCCCCCCATAATACATTATTAAATATACTGCCCCCCATTATTAAATATACTGTCCCCCATAATAAATTATTAAATATACTGCCCCCCATAATACATTATTAAATATACTGCCCCCAATAATATATTATTAAATATATTGCCCCCAAAATACATTATTAAATATACTGTCCCCCATAATACATTATTAAATATACTGCCCCCAATAATATATTATTAAATATATTGCCCCCAAAATACATTATTAAATATACTGTCCCCCATAATAAATTATTAAATATACTTCCCCCCATATTACATTATTAAATATACTGCCCCCAATAATATATTATTAAATATATTGCCCCCAAAATACATTATTAAATATACTGTCCCCCATAATACATTATTTAATATACTGCCCCCCATAATACATTATTAAATATACTGTCCCCATAATAAATTATTAAATATACTGTCCCCCATAATAAATTATTAAATATACTGTCCCCCATAATAAATTATTAAATATACTGCCCCCATAATACATTATTAAATATACTGCCCCCATAATAAATTATTAAATATACTGCCCCCCATAATACATTATTAAATATACTGCCCCCATAATAAATTATTAAATATACTGCCCCCCATAATACATTATTAAATATACTGCCCCCCATTATTAAATATACTGCCCCCCATAATAAATTATTAAATAAACTGCCCCCCATTATTAAATATACTGCCCCCATAATAAATTATTAAATATACTGCCCCCCATAATAAATTATTAAATATACTGCCCCCATAATACATTATTAAATATACTGTCCCCCATAATAAATTATTAAATATACTGCCCCCCATAATACATTATTAAATATACTGCCCCCATAATTAATTATTAAATATACTGCCCCCATAATACATTATTAAATATACTGCCCCCATAATAAATTATTGAATATACTGTCCCCATAATAAATTATTAAATATACTGTCCCCATAATACATTATTAAATATACTGCCCCCCATAATAAATTATTAAATATACTGCCCCCCATAATACATTATTAAATATACTGCCCCCCATTATTAAATATACTGCCCCCCATAATACATTATTAAATATACTGCCCCCCATTATTAAATATAATGTCCCCCATAATAAATTATTAAATATACTGCCCCCCATTATTAAATATACTGCCCCCCATAATACATTATTAAATATACTGCCCCCCATTATTAAATATACTGTCCCCCATAATAAATTATTAAATATACTGCCCCCCATAATACATTATTAAATATACTGCCCCCAATAATATATTATTAAATATATTGCCCCCAAAATACATTATTAAATATACTGCCCCCCATAATACATTATTAAATATACTGCCCCCAATAATATATTATTAAATATATTGCCCCCAAAATACATTATTAAATATACTGTCCCCCATAATAAATTATTAAATATACTTCCCCCCATATTACATTATTAAATATACTGCCCCCAATAATATATTATTAAATATATTGCCCCCAAAATACATTATTAAATATACTGTCCCCCATAATACATTATTTAATATACTGCCCCCCATAATACATTATTAAATATACTGCCCCCATAATAAATTATTAAATATACTGCCCCCCATAATACATTATTAAATATACTGCCCCCAATAATATATTATTAAATATACTTCCCCCATAATACATTATTAAATATACTGCCCGCCATAATACATTATTAAATATACTGCCCCCAATAATATATTATTAAATATATTGCCCCCAAAATATATTATTAAATATACTGTCCCCATAATACATTTTTAAATATACTGCCCCCATAATAAATTATTAAATATACTGCCCCCCATAATACATTATTAAATATACTGCCCCCAATAATATATTATTAAATATCCTGCCCCCATAATACATTATTAAATATACTGTCCCCCATAATACATTATTAAATATACTGTCCCCATAATACATTATTAAATATACTGCCCCCCATAATACATTATTAAATATACTGCCCCCAATAATATATTATTAAATATACTGCCCCCATAATACATTATTAAATATACTGCCCCCATAATAAATTATTAAATATACTGCCCCCATAATACATTATTAAATATACTGCCCCCATAATAAATTATTAAATATACTGCCCCCATAATACATTATTAAATATACTGCCCCCATAATAAATTATTAAATATACTGCCCCCATAATACATTATTAAATATACTAGCCCCATAATACATTATTAAATATATTGCCCCCAAAATACATTATTAAATATACTGTCCCCCATAATACATTTTTAAATATACTGCCCCCATAATAAATTATTAAATATACTGCCCCCCATAATACATTATTAAATATACTAGCCCCATAATACATTATTAAATATACTGCCCCCATAATACATTATTAAATATACTGCCCCCATAATACATTATTAAATATACTGCCCCCATAATAAATTATTGAATATACTGTCCCCATAATACATTATTAAATATACTGCCCCCATAATAAGTTATTGAATATACTGTCCCCATAATAAATTATTAAATATACTGTCCCCATAATACATTATTAAATATACTGCCCCCCATAATAAATTATTAAATATACTGCCCCCCATAATACATTATTAAATATACTGCCCCCCATTATTAAATATACTGCCCCCCATAATACATTACTAAATATACTGCCCCCCATTATTAAATATAATGTCCCCCATAATAAATTATTAAATATACTGCCCCCCATTATTAAATATACTGCCCCCCATAATACATTATTAAATATACTGCCCCCCATTATTAAATATACTGTCCCCCATAATAAATTATTAAATATACTGCCCCCCATAATACATTATTAAATATACTGCCCCCAATAATATATTATTAAATATATTGCCCCCAAAATACATTATTAAATATACTGTCCCCCATAATACATTATTAAATATACTGCCCCCAATAATATATTATTAAATATATTGCCCCCAAAATACATTATTAAATATACTGTCCCCCATAATAAATTATTAAATATACTTCCCCCCATATTACATTATTAAATATACTGCCCCCAATAATATATTATTAAATATATTGCCCCCAAAATACATTATTAAATATACTGTCCCCCATAATACATTATTTAATATACTGCCCCCCATAATACATTATTAAATATACTGTCCCCATAATAAATTATTAAATATACTGTCCCCCATAATAAATTATTAAATATACTGTCCCCCATAATAAATTATTAAATATACTGCCCCCATAATACATTATTAAATATACTGCCCCCATAATAAATTATTAAATATACTGCCCCCCATAATACATTATTAAATATACTGCCCCCATAATAAATTATTAAATATACTGCCCCCCATAATACATTATTAAATATACTGCCCCCCATTATTAAATATACTGCCCCCCATAATAAATTATTAAATAAACTGCCCCCCATTATTAAATATACTGCCCCCATAATAAATTATTAAATATACTGCCCCCCATAATAAATTATTAAATATACTGCCCCCATAATACATTATTAAATATACTGTCCCCCATAATAAATTATTAAATATACTGCCCCCCATAATACATTATTAAATATACTGCCCCCATAATTAATTATTAAATATACTGCCCCCATAATACATTATTAAATATACTGCCCCCATAATAAATTATTGAATATACTGTCCCCATAATAAATTATTAAATATACTGTCCCCATAATACATTATTAAATATACTGCCCCCCATAATAAATTATTAAATATACTGCCCCCCATAATACATTATTAAATATACTGCCCCCCATTATTAAATATACTGCCCCCCATAATACATTATTAAATATACTGCCCCCCATTATTAAATATACTGCCCCCCATAATACATTATTAAATATACTGCCCCCCATTATTAAATATACTGTCCCCCATAATAAATTATTAAATATACTGCCCCCCATAATACATTATTAAATATACTGCCCCCAATAATATATTATTAAATATATTGCCCCCAAAATACATTATTAAATATACTGTCCCCCATAATACATTATTAAATATACTGCCCCCAATAATATATTATTAAATATATTGCCCCCAAAATACATTATTAAATATACTGTCCCCCATAATAAACTATTAAATATACTTCCCCCCATATTACATTATTAAATATACTGCCCCCAATAATATATTATTAAATATATTGCCCCCAAAATACATTATTAAATATACTGTCCCCCATAATACATTATTTAATATACTGCCCCCATAATACATTATTAAATATACTGTCCCCATAATAAATTATTAAATATACTGTCCCCCATAATAAATTATTAAATATACTGCCCCCATAATACATTATTAAATATACAGCCCCCCATTATTAAATATACTGCCCCCCATAATACATTATTAAATATACTGCCCCCATTATTAAATATACTGTCCCCCATAATAAATTATTAA